>NC_080186.1:173350021-173656503 GCF_030028045.1 Hippopotamus amphibius kiboko | reverse complement strand
AGGGATTTGTTATTTATCCATGTCCCTGAGGTCACTCTGGAAAGTTGTCTTTGATTACAGTTTCAGTTGAATCTCAGTGGTCTTGAATTCAATTTTATAAGGAAAAAATATTTCAGTGTCATTTTAGCTCAAAATTCAATTAAGACAAACACATCACTGGTTTATTTGCAACAATATTTGGAAAAACTCCTGGTGTATTTTAAAGTTGATCAACTGAAAGGCCCTTTAATTAATTTTGATCCCAAAGTAAAAAAAAAAATGGTGATATTTTGAGATTAAAATTTACACAAAACTTTGAAATTATACTAGCCATCTAGTATATGAAATTTATAAATGTTATTACTTTATTATCATTGCCGCAAAGCAATGTCCTTTTTAAAAACAAAAACACAGAGGTATTTTGTACACACAGGATAAGGCTTCTATGATACTCCATTCTATGATATGTCTACATTAAATTTGTAACTGTTAATTCCATGTTTTATGGTATATTTTCACTTAGAATTAACCTTGCTTGTATGAGGAGTATCTTTTAAATGGTTCTGGCCAGCAGCAAACACACTTATTTCTAAATAGTTATGATAGATTTAGATATAACCTCTCAAAGGGAAACAAATATGTGAATGTTAGGCCTTAGTTACATCTCTGCTTTAAGAGAAATCAATGCTATAATTTCCCGACAATATATCAACTCAGTGTAACATGTTATAGGGCATTTAAATTAGTAACTTCTTGAGAGAGATGTAATGGACTGTATTTGAGATGAATGCAGTCTCCAAGACAACCAGGTTGTGCTACTGATGTACTGATGTTTTGAATAGCTTAGAGCCTGTAATTAGTAACACTAGCGTTCAGTAAGTAATGTTAAAATCAGAACTCACAGAAAGGAGAGGTAGAGATTTCCATAATGCATATATTTAGGTAAATTACCTATTGGAAAAACCTGAAAAACAAGGATAGGAAAGAAAAATAGGAAAAGCAAAGATGGAAAGAAAAGACTCCAGTATACACATCTCAGCAAGATGACTTAATAAAGATGCTAAGAGGGAATGAGGGTAGAGGTCAAGGAACATGAACCAAGCTGACTGTTTAGAAACTATTTTAATGACTTTTTATAGAGTGCTGAATATGCATCAGGTGAGGGACCTATGTAGCAAATAAAGTGTATCTTGCGTTTTCTTCTTAGAGAATCTCATAGTCTAGTGAATAAGGCAAAAATAAATAAAGTTCAGAGTCATAAGAGCTATGGTAGAAAGTTTATCCTGAAAGTAGTAGAAAGACTTGGAATGATTTAAGAGAATGATGTGATCTGACTTATACCTTAGAAAAATCACTTTTGTGGCAGTGTTGGAAGTGGACTGGGGAGAGAGGAAAGGAAGATGAGAAGAAGGAAAGATAAATAGGGAATCCAGGTAAGAAAAGGGGAGAGTTTAACAAAAGGTAAGGGCAGAGACCATAGAGAAGGAAAATACATTGTTAAGTATATCAAAGGTAGAACTGACAAAATGTTGAAATGGAGTGAATGCTGGGGAAAGTGAGGAATCTAAAATGACCTTTAGACCCATTGGGAAACTGGCAATGTGGCGGTATAAGTCTCCAAGAATTCAAATTTGTGAGTTAGGGGGGATGGTCATATAATGTTGTTCTGGCCAACTTGTGTTTGAAATGCTGTCCAAGTAGTCTTCTCAGGGAGTGATTATATGAACCAACAGCTTGAGTAGAATGCTGAGCTGGATGTGTAGAGGATTTTTATCATCGGTGTGTGTCAGACCAATCAGTGTGCTTTTATTGAATGAAAGAGACTAAAGGTAGAATAATTACCATGCAGAAACAGGTAGATGAAAAGGATCTCATGGATTTCAATAAGTAGCTGGAGAGGTAGGAAGAGGAGGAGGAGAGGTGATGCTGTTAGACACTCTGAAAGGAGAATTCTAAGAGAGGATGATCAACGTTTTCAAATGCTACAAATAAATCTGAAAAGTGTTTATTGGTCTTTACAAGAGATCATTGCTGACCAGGGGAAGAACAATTTTAATGGCGAGGTGGGCTCAGTAACAAGATTTTGTACTTAGTAAATAATAAAAGTGAGAAAATAGGAACAGCAGAGTGATGACAGTCAAGACTCTTGGATATGAATAGGGGAGACCAGAGGAAGCCTTGGGATGAAGGAGGATTTTTTTTTTCTTAAGATAATATACACCAAAACATGTTTATAGATTGATGGGGACACAAGGCAATCTAGAGAAAGAAAAAATGAAGGGGAAAAGTTAAAGGAAGGCATGAGATAACTATGTAAGTGGGATAAAGTAGGATTCATAGACGAGTCTGTGAAAGTAACTATGGACCAGCAGGAAGGAGATACCTCTTCTCTGAGGAGGGCAAGAATGAATTTGAATGCAGTTATATTAATATTCCAGGGTATGGGGGTAGGGGAAGTGGTAGGAGGCTGAAACAGTTCTCTGTTCAAGTGACTGATAAAATACAGTTTCGAATTGTGGTCAAGGAGAAGCACTGTCAAGGGCAGAAAAAGTCACTATTTCTGAACGAGGAGATGAAAAAGAGAGGAACTTAACCTAGTCCCTAGAAATAGAGAGAACTAGGGGCTGGCCTGAAAATTCAAAATGGAAGTAACCAAAAAGATATATATAATAGATGCCACTTACGAAGCACTTGTGTGTGCCAGCCACTCTATTAAATATTTTTAAAACAAAATGGGTTTTGTTTTAATCTTCTTAGCAACCCTAGTTAATTGGTACTATTATCTAGTTTCTTGATGAGAACATTGAGGCCTCATTAAAGTTAAATGACTTGCCCAAATTCACACGTCTGCAAAGTATCATGATTAACATTCTGAACAGCATCTGTCTCCAAAGCATGCACTTCTGAACAGTATTCTATTTTACATGCAAAGGACTGCCAAGTAGTTTAAACTTTGGCCAAGTTAATTGGGTAACATAATAGGATCTGTTTTAACTTTAAATCCGTATACTTCTAATTTCTATGAATTTTTTTAAACTTCAATAATGATTAACTCTGACCTTGAGTATGATAAACTTATTGAAGGAAGAGGATTTTGTGGAGGAGAAAAGAATATGAGAGAAAGTCACAAACCCAAGAATCCACACTTTAACAGAGTAATATCTCCTTTTTTTAAAAGCTAAGGGAAGTCAGTGGGATAAATGCTGAGCCCAGATGGCTGTCTGTGTGGCATTGCCCTTGCAGTCAGCTCCAGTTTCTTAATGGGTCTCTTTACTTGGAAATATCCCAATTCTGAGTTCGTTTCCCAGCAACATTCTTCTTATAATCCCCAAATTCATTTAATTCAACATGTAGCTGTAATTTTTCCATTCTGATTTTCTTTGCAAGTTTTAAACTTCGGAACAAAATGGGTGTCTGACAATAACTCCCTTTAAGACATTTAGCCTCAAGAATAAAACTCAACCACAAATTATTTTCAAAAGTAAAACACATTAGATGGTTGAATCAATATCAGAACATTCAATGCCTGTAATTTTTCTCCCTTTTCATGACACAGCAGCAAATAAGGCCATGTCCCAGTATCTTACCTCCCAAGCCGGAGGCTTTATAGACAACACAGTTATTCTAATCATGGTTTTAGGAACCGCAATCAAAATGACAAATCCTCACGTTATTTGACCATGTTTGCAAGTGATTCGGACATTCCTTGTTAATACTAGGAGGCCACCACGTGTTCTGAGCACTGTTTGTGAATCCGTCCACCTGATTCGTCTGTGTTCTCTCTAATAACCCTGATAGCACTGAGCATATGTTGTGGGCAAAAGCTGTCAAGCAAAAACATGGAGTTAATCCCATCTATCTCTGTCATCCTCAATATGCACTTTTATTCAATTGCTAAATAAGGCAGTGAAAGAAATGGGTTATTATACTTTTAGTATTTTCACATGTAATAAAAATAGTCTGATGAATCTGAAATGACTAGAAGGAAATCATAAAAAATGACCACTCATTTTGCTCAATTTAAATTCATAGCCTCGAACACTATGGCTAATAATTAGCTGTAGCTAATGAAACAAGGCACATGTAATTGACAAGGCTGTACCAGAGAGGCACAGTTTATCATTTTCAGGTACAGTACACTGTGTAAGCCAGAATTTTATAAAAAGGAGAAAGCGTGAACAAAGCAGGATCTACAAAAGGAAAAAGAAAAAAATTCTTTTTTAGAAACACAGTAGCTTTATAAATCTTTATATGATTTTTAAATGTACTGGACATTTTTATTGTGTTTAAATGAATGTTTACCTAAGCAAGATCATTCTCCAGTCCTTTTTGCTAAAAGTTCCCCATTAACCACGTGTTTCATCTTTGGATTTAACAATCTGACAGTAAAAAAACTCCGGAACAGTGTGTTTTGCACACAGGTTTACTAAAGCACAACTGTTAGAATCACCTGGGGCTGCTGAGTTCTCAGTACAGCTGGTTTGTTGTAAATCAATTATAGTCATTTCCTAAGGATTGTGAATCACTCTTGAAGAATGTGCTCTTATGTGTCTTAATTTGACTTTGGTAAACCTCCGCTGGCTTACAGAGACAATGTAGGGTTTTATTATGAGCCTGAGATGAACCTTATTAAAGGGCTAGGATATTTATTATTCATGTCACATCCACACTTCATGAGAAACTGCATGATGAATAACTTACTCATAGTCAACACTGATTTTATAACTTGAAACCAAACATCAGTACCAAGCACAATATGGGAGAACTAAACATGTTTAATCCTTAGGTCACTCTACAGAAACAAAGCTATGTGAAAAGTAGCTAAATTATTTTTAAAATGAGCTTGGATAATAACGCTACAACACTCACCCTCCACAAATATAACACTATGTTAATCATGTTGATTTCCTTAAAAACATATTTTAAAATACCGAAGGTGCCTTGGATACAGTACACTAAGAAAATATTAGGATTATGATAGACTGTGGCACTTGATATTTTGGAAAGTACGAAAATGATAGCACAGATATTTTCCCCCCAACTTATACTGTAGCACTCTAAATAAAGAGGGAAAATGACGAACCAAAAATGAATAGATTGCAAAGAAATTCTGGCACAGTATTCAGTATGCACAAAAGAACATAGAAACTTATGTTCAGAGCAACCCTGGAGAACCTTTTGATTTTACAACCTGACAAGGCTATAAGAGGCAGAGTGTTGAATAAGGAAATTACAGAGTACTCAGGGTGAGTAGTCATCTTCTTCACAGAGTTAAGCACCAATGTTTACAAAGAATCTTTGTTCCCCTTCTTTTCTTTCATCCACTGTCATTTGTAGCAAGGAATGTCTGAAAAGCATGCTGGCAAAAGCAAATGGAATGTTCTTCTAGCTAGCATTCTTGACCTGAATTTCTTATCAAATCATCTTTATAAAGATGTTATTACTGTTTAGTGGTAATTTTAATTGCATATTTTATTCCAGTGCAAGATACAGGGAAAATAATTCTTTCAGGCGTTATCAGGATGCCTTTTAAAAATAACTGCAAAAGTGGATTATTTACTATAGACAATGTCTACAGTTAATGAACATCACCACATGCCAAGGGAATTTCATAGGTCAACATATCTAAGGAGTCATTTTGACCTTATTATACTTATAAACATAAAAAGAAATGCTCTGCAATTAGATTTTTATTCTAAGCATGAAAAATAATATATTTAAATCCAATGCTACATTTTAAATGACTTGAAAACATTTTTAAAATATAGACTCTGTAGATACATTTGTGTTCTCTTTGAGCTAAACTCTGTTCATATCCTGAATATATTTTAAACTTAACAACGAACAACTAATAATGACCTCAAGAGTCTGTTCAATTTCCTTTGATCCAAGGATAAAGGGCTTGAGAAACTTGAATTCATGATTTTTCATGATCCATGGGAAGCCAAGGATAGCAATTGAGCAATTTCATCATCTTTAAAAGGAAGATATATCCATGGAAGCTATTCTCTAAGAGTAATTTAGGAACTTTTGTTAGGTCCATTTATTCTTTTGGGTTATTAAGAAATCAATTGGTAAGTAGCCACTGTAGTATAATAAAATTTTCTTTTACAGCATTTTGTTAAATGTCAACATTTATATTAGTGTCCATCATTATGATCTTTCTCTTTCAGTATAAAACTGTCAGAGAATTATCATAGAGGTCTATTTCATTTTTGGACCATAAATTCGAGAAAATAGTGACACAGTGACAACAGGAATATTTAAAAATAGGATATTTTCTAGGTGTTACAGTAATGCTGTTTAAATCTTGGCCCCAAATCTTTAGTGTCTTATATATTAAAGACTGTAATAAACTTATACTAAATATCAAGGGATTACATGGAATATTATAATGAGGAAATTTTATCTTTTCACAATCAGGATTAAATTTGTGCATATGGAATTAGAGCTATTAATGTATATAGATTTGATAAACAATATTGAAGTTGTGTTTACGGTTCCCTATAATTTCTCAACTGGCAATAACGCCCTGTACTTAGCATCAAGACGTAAATCTTTCCATACCTCTTGATTCTTCACCCCCAAATCCACAATTCTTTTCCCCTTCGTAGAAGCATTAACTCCTATTTCTGGATTTTAGTCTTCAGTTATATTTTAATATTTATTGCTGATTTTTTTTCTTTTATGATTTTCCCTGCTCACTTTATAGATCATGCTTATTATTTTTAGTCCATTATTTCATCACTTTCGATCAGAACTTGTCTTAAGTGTTCTGTCTAGTTTGGCCTGCTCTTGGTTTTACGTTTGTTATCTGTGCAGATAACGCCACCTAACTCCACCAAGCTCTTTTGTTTGCTTGTTGTTCTATGTGTGTTTGTTTTGTTCTGCTTCTTGTTCCATGTAATTCTGGGTGCTTTTCCTTGTCATTTTTCCTTCAAATATTGCACTCAGGTCCTGGCTTCTGAGGCTTCACTTCTGTTTTTATCTTTCAGTTTACTTGTAGAACCAAATGCATAAAAATAATCAGGAATAAACCTCAGTAGCATGCAGAAAGGAAAGATATATGAGCTGCAAGGGTCCTCCTCAAACAAAATACATGGCTTAAAATGCATTAATTCAGTGATATTTATCATTAATATTTTAATCATGTCTCTGTAAATTACCATTTGATTTTAAACGATATTTTAAAACGTGATGAAATAGGAAAAATGTACCATAATTTGGTACATTTGCATAATATTTATCAGTTTCAGAAACAGTGTTTCTGAAGAATGAGGTTTGGGCATACTGAAAAAGTTGGCTACTTAGGGATATTTTCCATGTACTTATATTTACTGTACTGCCTATTTATGACAAAATTGTTGGTGCTATCTTGAGTCTGTCCCATTACTGTTTATGTAAAGCAGAGCTAGAGTTTCTCCTTCTCCAAAATATGTACTTCATTGATTTGTTTTTAATTCCATAAAATGATGTACATGATAAAAAATTATTTTTTAAGAAAACAAAACAAAATGGAAAGTAGGAATCGTTCTATGACTAACCTCTATTCCCTTTAGGTAAACAGCACAGCAGCTTCTCCTTTTGGTTCTCCATACCTACCGTTATTTGCTTTATATAACCTACATATACTTTTATACATTGTACCTATTATATTATGCATTATATATAATTATATATAATTTATACATTTGCTCTATTTACTCTCTTTATATTATTCATATATTTACTCTATTTCTAAATTATCTCTTCTGGAAAATAAATATTACTTCTGTTTTGGAAAACTTGAGGAATTTAACTCACTCAACTTACCTTTTCCTCCATTCTCCAATGTCTGACTTGTTTATATAATTTTACTTTCTTCTAGTGATTTACATTTTATTATGTGGCAGGCTAATACTTGATTATCAACAGCATCTGTGGACTTCCCTGCTGTGAAAGATGACAGAATTAGAATACTTATCTTTTCTTGAATCTCTCCTCTGTCTTTCTACATTCACTTTTTAAAATTTTATTGCTATTTTTAAAATCATCGTCTTATAACATTACGTTCTGTCTTGAAATAATACTACATTTCCAATCTTTAATTTTAGAAGATGAAAACAAATACAGTACATTTATAATATTATATGTAAATTTTAGTAATTGTGCTTTAAGCTGTGTAGAAGGTAAAATAATTCTACGCTATTTAAATTTTCCAAAGGTATTCTACCAGGCATTCAATCCATATTCCTTTGGTTGATTCTAGCTTTCTTCACATTTTCTTAATTTTCAGCTGCAATCACAATTTGTATTCCACGTTACCTCTTTTTATATTAATTCTTTTTTTGTGTGTGTGAGTGGGCTTTAATAACAGACATGTATTTTCTCACAGTTCTGGAAGCTGGAAGTCCAAGATTAGGTGCCAGCATGGTCAGGTTCTTGGTAAGAACTCTTTTTATGACTTGCAGATGGCTGCCTTTTTATTGTAACTCACACGGCGGGAAGAGAGAGATCTTTGGTCTTGTCTTCGTCTTGTAAGTACACACAGATTGCATTATGGGGCTCCATCCTCATAACCACATCTCAATCTAATAACCTTTCAAAGGTCTTAACTCCAAATACCATCACACTGGAGGTTAAGGCTTCAGAGTGAATTTGTGGAGGACACAAATGTTCAGTTCATAACAGAGGGGATAAAAAAGCCCCACCACGTTAGCCTTACTTGGGACAATCCTGAAGGGCCATTCTAGCTTCAGAGCTCACTGTATGGCAAGCTGAGGCTGTTGTTGGCCCTGCATCCATTCACAATTCGGCTTCCTGCTTCCTTCTCTGGGTGCTGATCCTAAGGGCTCCTGAATACACATGCTGGTGACTAAGCTCCTAAAGAGCCAGAGGAACCTCCCCTGGAAGAGTAACTTAGACCTGCTTTGCAATTTACTAGTAACTTCTGATAACATGCTTTCATTACCTTCTTTAATCCCAGTGCACGTTGTGAGGCATCACTTTTTTTCTGCTTTTAAGGATAAGGAAATTGAAGGTCAGAGAGAGTTTTGGCCCAGGGCCACATGGTTTGTTAGAAACAAGGTTAGAATTTAATCATTGTCTCCTGATTCTGACCTTTAGGGGAATGCATAGCTCTGAAAAAAACCACAAAGAAACAAACAGACCAGGTCTGTGCTGGGTTGGAGAATTTGGTACCCTCATCCAGACCACTTAAGAAACTCATGAATCCATTTTTTTCATTTCTTTACTTTTTATTTAATTTTTATTTATTAATTTTTTCATTTCTTTTTTATTAAAGTATAGTTGCTTTACAATATTATATTTGTTCCAGGTGTAGAGCATAGTGATTCAGTATTTTTACAAGTTGCACTCCGTTAAAAGTTATTATAACATCAATAATTCCCTGTGCTATACAATATATCCTTGTTACTTGTCAATTTTATATGTAGTAGTTTGTATTTCTTAATGCCACGTGTCTAATATGCCCCTCCCACTTCCTTCTCTCCACTGGTAACCACTAGTTTGTGAGTCTGTTTCTGTTTTGCTATATATATTTGTTTGTTTTTATATTTCAGATTCCACATAGAAGGGATGTGTATTATTTGTCTTTCTCTGTATGAATTACTTCACAAAGCATTATATACTCTAGGTCCATCCACGTTGCTGCAAATGATAGAATTTCATTCCTTTATAGCTAAGTAATATCCCATTTTGTGTGTGTGTGTGTGTGTGTGTGTGTGTGTTTGTATCACCTCTTCTTTATCTGTTGTTTGTTGATGGACACTTGCATTGCTTCCATATCCTAACTACTGTAAATAACACTGCTATGAAAATTGGGGTACATATATCTATTCAAATTAGTGTTTTAATTTTCTTTGGATATATATCTAGGAGAGGAATTGCTAGAGCATATGGTAGTTCTATTTTTAGTTTTTTGAGGAACCGCCATATGTTTTCCGTAGTGGCTGCACCAGCTTATGTTCCCAGTAACAGTGTAGAAGTGTTCTCATTTCTCCATGTTGTCACCTACATTTGTTCTTTGTAGACTTTTTGATGATAGCCATTCTCACAGGTGTGAAGTGATATCTCATTGTTGTTTTGATTTGTATTTCTCTGATAATTAGTGATGTTGAGCATCTTTTCATGTGTCTTTCAGCCAACTGTATTTCTTCTTTGGAAAAATGTCTATTCAGTTCTTCTGCCCACTTTTTGATTGGGTTGTTTGGTTTTTTTGGTATTGAGTTTATATATTTTGGATATTAACCCTGTATCAGTCGTATCATTTGCAAATTTTTCTCCCATTCCATAGGTTGTATTTTTGTTTTGTCAGTTATTAGTGTATAGAAAAGCAATGGATTTATGCACATTAATCTTGTATCCTGCAGCTTTACATGAATTCATTTATTAGTTTTAATAGTTTTTGAGTGGAGACTTCAGAGTTTTCTATATAAAGTATCATTTCATCTGCAAATAGTGACAATTTTACTTCTTCCCTTCTAATTTGGATGCCTTTTATTTCTTTTTCTTATCTGACTGCTATGGCTAGAATTTCCAATATTACGTTAAATAGAAGTGGTCAGAGTGGGCATCCTTGTCTTATTCCTGAATTTAGAGGAAAAGCTTTCTGCTTTTCACCATTGAGTGTGATGTCAGCAGTGGGTTTGTCATAAATGGTCTTTATTATGTTGAGATATTTTCCCTCTATACTCACTTTGATAAGAATTTTTATCATGAATGGATGTTGAATTTCGTCAAAAGTTTTTTCTATGTCTATTGAGGTAATCATGTAATTTTTATCCTTCCTTTCCTTAATGTGGTGTGTCACACTGACTGATTTGTGAATATTGAAGCACCCTTGGGTTCCTGCAATAAATCACATTTAAACGTGATGTGTGATCCTTTTCAAATATTGTTGGATTTGTTTTGCTAATATTTTTTTGAGGATTTTTGCTTCTATATTCATCAAATATATTGGCCTGTAATTTTCTTATTTTGTAGTGTGTTTGTCTGGTTTTGTATTAGGGTAATGGTGGCCTTGGAGAATGAATTTGGGAGTGTTACATCCTCTTATTTTTAGGAATAGTTTGAGAAGGGTAAATATTAATCCTTCTTTATACATTTGGTAGAATTCTGCTGTGAAGCTGTCTGGTCCTGGACTGTTGTTTGCATGGAGTATTTTTTTTTTTTTTAATTCAATTTCACTACTAGTGATTGGTTTGTTCAAATCAGCTATTTCTTCTTGATTACTCTTGGCAGGTTGTATGTTTCTAGAAATTGCTACATTTTTTTCTAGGTTGTACAGCTGGCTTATAACTCTTTGTAGTATTCTCTTAGGATTTTTTGTATATCTGTGGTATCGGTTGTTTCTTCTCCTCTCTCATTTCTCATCCTATTTAATTGGGCCCTCTCTCTTTTCTTCTTGGTGAGCCTGGCTGAAGGTTTATCAATTTTGTTTATCTTTTCAAAAAAGCAGCTCTTGTTTCACTGATCTTTTCTATTGTTTTTTGATCTCTATTTAAAAAAAACTTCCTCTCTGATCTTTATTATTTTCTTCCCCCTGCTGACTTTGGGCTTTTTTTTGTTCTTTTTCTAATTCCTTTAGGTGGTAGGTTAGGTTGTTTGAGATTTTTCTTGTTTCCTGGGAAATCCCTGTATCCTGATAAACTTCCCTCTTAGAATTGCTTTTGCTGCATCCCATAGATTTTGGGGTGTTTTGTTTTCATTTTCATTTGTCTCGAGTAATTTTCTGATTTCTTCTTTATTTCTAAATCAACTCATTGGTTTTTTTAGTAACATGTTGTTTAGTCTCCAAGTGTTTGTTTTTTCCCAGTTTTCTTTCTATAATTGATTTTTAGTTTCATACTGTTGTGGTCAGAAAAAACACTTGATAAAATTTCTGTACTCTTAAATTTGTTAAGACTTGTTGTCCTAGCATGTGATCTTTCATAAAGAATGTTCTATGTGTACTTGAAAAGAATGTGTATCCTGCTGTTTTGGATGGAATGTCCTATAGCTTTCAAATAAATCCAACTGGTCTATTGTGTCATTTAAGACTACTGATGCCTTACTGATTTTCTGCCTGGATCATCTGTCCATTGATGAAAGTGGAGTATTAAAGTTTCCTACTATAATTGTATTATTGTCAATTTCTTCTTTTATGTTTGTTAGTATTTTCTTTATATATTTAGGTGCATATATGGGTGCATATATGTTAATTAGAATAATATCCTCTTTTTGTATTGATCTCTTTATCATTATATAATGGCTTTCTATGTCTCTTATTGTAGCTGTTGTTTTAAAGCCTATTTTGTTAGCCCCGCTTTCTTGTTATTTCCATTTGTATGAATTTTTCTTGCCTTTAGTTTCATTCTGTGTGTGTCTTTAGCTATGAAGTGAGTTTCTTGTAGGCAGCATACAGAAGGGTCTTGTTTTCTTATCCAGCCATTCTGTCTTTTGATTGGAGCACTTAGTCCACTGACATTTACAGTAATTATTAAAATATTGTACTTATTGCTATTTTATTACTTGTTTTCTGGTTGTTTCTGTATTTCTTCTCTGTTCATTTCTTATTTTTTGTTTCTTCCCTTGTGATTTGATGATTTTCTTTAATAGTATCCTTGTGTTCCTTTTTAGTTTTTGTGTATCTTTAGTAATTTGTGGTTACCATGGGGTTCATATATTTTGGCCTGTTACTATATCTACTTGTTTTAAGCTATTAGTCATTTGGGTTCAAACACATTCTAAAAGATCTGCCTTTTTTTCACTCTCCTTCCCCACATTTTGTGTTTTTGATGTCATATTTTACATCTTCCTGTTTATCCCTTAACTATTTATTATAGATGTAGTTGCTTTTTACAGTTTTTCATCTTTTAATCTTTGTACTGCCTTATTTAAGTGGTTGATCATTAGCCCTTACTATGTATTTGCCTTTCCTAGTGGGATATTTCCTTTTCTATAGATTCTTACTTCTTTTCCACTTAGAGAAGATCCGTCAACACTTCTTTTAGGGTAGGATTAGTATTGATGATTTTCTTTTAGTTTTTGCTTGTCTGAGAAGTTCTTTAGCTTTCCTTTATTCTAAATAATACTCTTGCTGGGTGGATTATCCTAGGTTGCAGGCTTTTCCCTTTCAGCACTTTGGATATATCGTGCTACTTCCTTCTGGCTTACAAAGTTTCTGCAGAGAAATCAGTTTACAGCCTTATGGAGATTCCCTTGTGTATGACTTTTTTTTTCTTGCTGCCTTTAGAATTCTCTCTTTAACTTCTGCCATTTTAATTATAACATAGCTTGGTGTGGGTCCATTTGGGTTCATCTTGTTTGGGACTCTCTGTGCTTCCTGTACCTGGATATCTACTTCCTTCTTCAGATTTGGGAAGTTTTCAGCCATAATTTCCTCAAATACACTTTTGATTCCCTTCTCCTCTGTCTGTTCTTCTTCTGGGATTCTTACAATATGAATATTGGTATGCTTAACGTTATCCCACAGCAATCTTAAATTTTTTTTCATTTTTTAAAATGTCTCTCTTCTGACTGTTCTGATTCAGTGATTTCTATTATTCCATCTTCCAAATCCCTTGTGTATTCTTCTGTATCAGTTGGTCTCCTATTCATTCCTTTAGTGCATTTTTTATTTCAGCTATTGAATTCTTTATTTCTAACTGGATTTTTTTTTCTATTTTCTAGTTCTGTGTTAAAATTTTCACTGCGTATATCAGTTCTTTTCCCTAATATAATTAACATTTTTTTACCAATGCTTTGAGACTTTACCTGGTAAAATTTTAATTTCTGTTTTATTATTTATTTTTTCAGTGGTTTCTTTTGCTCTTTTGATTGAGTGTTGTTCCTGTGCCTTTTCATTTTGCTTAACTTTTTCTGCCACTATGAGTGGAGGTGAATCAATTACCTATTGAGATCTTGAAGGGGTGTTCTTATGTGGGAGCATCCACATACAGACTGTGTGTGTCCAATGCCTCTGGTGGGAGAGCTAGATCTGATGTGGATGTAACTCATATCTTCCCTCAGGGAACACTATCACCTTTATAGGAGCTATCACCTTTATGGGATGTGGGGCTGGAGACTAAGGGGCTAGAACTGGAATTGGGTGTGAAGTAGGACTTACCCTCTGCACAGTGGCCATCACCCCCTTATTGGGGTTGGGATCTGATCCCAGGTTACTGGAGCAGGAACCTTGAGTGCCACACCCAAGCTGGATCTCTTCCCTTTAAGTATGTATTTTCCTCTCTCCCCGCACTGGGGTTTTGCCCCAGAGTGGGGTAGTGCTGAAGCAAGGGCATCCAGATGGGCTCTCAGCTCATGTCAGCTTCAGGTAGAGGTCAAAGCTATCTCTAGCATGCTGCCTCTGCAGTGCCTGCACTTGTTTCCCTCACTCCACTGAAACACAGCCTTGGGTGCAAGTCCCTTTTGTTCCTCACAGCTGATCACTGACCCACCCTCAGCCCCACACTGCACCTTTTTGTTGAGCCACAGTACTTGGCTATGGGACCTCTGTGGTCTCTTAGAAATGTGTTGAGGGATGAGCTTTGGTGAAGCCACCTCTGTCAAAGACTTAAGCTGCTTCTGAGGTATCACTTGAGTAAGAACCAATAATACCCACTGCCACCCCACCCAAGCTCTGCCCAGGGACTGGGTCATCTCTGTGCTCCATGGTCAAGTTTACTCCCTCAATGGCTGCCCCAGATACGGTGACATGGAGTGAGTGAGGCTTGAGCATGCAATTTAGGCAGTTGTGAGAAATCTGGTAGCAGCTAGAGCAGGCCTCTCTCTGTCTTGAACTCAGTTGCCAGCCAGCACTGTGCCAACATGCGCCTCATAAGGAGAGTACAGGCTTCTCACTGCCCTCCAACCAGCCAACAGGCTTATCTCCCCAGGAAGGACCCCAAGGCTGGGGTATCCAATCAGCGGCTTGACCTCAGGTCTGCTGTCTACCACATAATCTCCTTTCTCCTCTGAGTCCCTTTCCAGGGGCATAGGTCACGACCTGATTGTTTTTCTTCTCTTCCTATCTGATTGCCTTTGTATCTTTCTTACAGCCTTGGTTGTACAAGAGTCCTTTTGCCATTTTCTAGTTTATTTTCAGTGAGAATTGTTCCACATATAGATGTATTTTTGATGTGTTCATAGGAGCAGGTGAATTCCATGTCATCGTACTCTGCTATCTTGGTCGATTCTCCTAATTCATTATCAGTTGCAGGAATATCTCACTAAGGAATGCATTTAACTGCAAATAAGAAAAAGAATATCTCAATATAGCTTAACCACATATGGATATATCTATCTCATATATTAAAAATGTTAGAGCTAGAGTGGCTGGCCAGTGCCTTAAGATCTATGCTCCTTCTGCCTTCCTATCCTGCCATTCTCATTCTGTAGCTTTTGTGCTTTGCCAGTAGTCTGTGTCTGCATTCCAGAGAAGGGGGAAAGGTAGAAAACTCCAATTGAGTCTCACTGGTCAAAATTGTTTCACATGGTGAATTCTACCTACAAGGGAAGCAAGGAAAGCAAGTTTTTACAGCTCTTAGTAGGGGCAGATTGTGTATGTTGACCTCAATATCTTCCACTAGTTACTTATTTTCTCATAGGGTAAATGGATGATAAAATGTACAAGTTTATGCCTCAATATGTCTGAATATTACCCTTTCTCTTGAATGAAACTATTTTTTGGTTATAGATTTCTGGGTTCAGGGTAACTTTTCCTCAGCACCTAGATTATATTGGTTAATTACATTTAAGCATCTTATGATGAAAAGTCTGATTCTGATATGATTCGAAAATTTTTGTGGCAAACCTATAGTGGCTGTGACTGTTTATTTTTCTCATCTAAAATGGATAGTTTTATAATCCCTAGTATTTTAAGTTTCAGTATATTTTGTCTAGTTTGGGTTTTTCATTGCCATTAATTAATGGTTTTAATCTGAATACTCTCTCACTTTTAACAGTTTTATTGCAACATGATGTATGTACATAAAGTTCACCCATTTAAAGTATACAGTGCAACTACTTTTAGTATATTTACAGACGTGTACAATAATCATGATAATCTAATTTTAGAACACTTTCATCATTCCTTGTACCTATTAGCAGTTACTCTTCATCCACAACCTGTGCTGCCCCCACCCCAGGCTAATCTACTTTCCGTTTCCATCGATTTGCCTATCCTTCACATTTCATATAAAAGAGATAATACAGTATGTAGTCTTTGTGTAACTAGCTTCTTTCATTTATCATCATATTTTTAAGATTCCTCAATGTTGTAGCAAGAATTAGTACTTTATTTTTATTGCTGTATAATATTCAGCAATAAAATATGTTGTATGGATATACCACATTTTGTTTACCCTTTTATCAGTGGATAGGCATTTTAGGTGTTTCCATCTTTTGACTAAAAGAAATAATACTACTATAGACATTTGTAAATAAAACTTGCATGGCAATATGTTTTCACTCCTCTTGGGTATTTATCCAGGATTACATTGCTGCATCATATGGTAACTGTATGTTTAACTTTTTGAGGAATTGCAAACTGTTTTCTAACCTGGATCTATGATTTTCTATATCTCTAGAAAGGGTTCATCTTTTCCCACATCCTTGCCAACACTGGTTATTATGTGTCTTTTTAATTATAGCCATTCTAGTTACTGTGAACTGGTACTTTATTGGTTTTGTTTTTCATTTCCTTAATGACTAATGATATTAAGCATCCTTTCACATGTTCATTAGCCATTAATATATCTTCTTGGAGAAACATCTGTTCAAATTCTTTGCCCATTTTTTTATTGGGTTATTTTGGTTTCTATTAAATTCTGGAGACAAGTCCCTCATCAGATATATGATTTGCAAGTATTTTCTCCCATTCTGTGGGTTGTCTTTTCATTTTCTTAATGATGTTCTTTGACAAAAGTTTTTAATTTTGATGAAGTCCAATTTTTCAGTCTACTTTTTTGTCACTTATGCTTTTGGTGTTGTATCTAAGAAATTATCGTGTAACTCAAGGTCACAAAAATTCACTCCTATTTTTTATCTAAAAGTTTTATAGTTTTTTGCTGATAAAATGTACATAATATAAAGTTGATCATTTTCATCATTTTAAAGTGTGTAATTTGGTGGCATTAATTACATTAACAATGCTATACAGCTATCACCACTATCTCATTCATTCTGGAAATTTTTCATCATCCCAAATGAGAACCCCATACACATTAGACAGTAACTTCCCTGTTTCCTTCTCCCACCACTAACCACAAGTCCACTTTCTATCTCTATGGTTTGCCAGTGTGAACATTTTATATAACTAGAATCATACAGTATGAAGCATTTGTGTCTAACTTCTTTCACATAATGTTTTCAAGGTTTAGCCACATTGTAGCATATATCATTACCTTATTCCTTTTTGTGGGTGAATAATATTCCATTATATGATGTTATATAAATGAGCCAAATTCTAGGAAATGACCACTAGATTGCTTATTTCTTTATTGCAGGCTGACATCTGGTAGCTCAGAAGCCTGCCGGAACCAAACTCAAAATTTTACACATCTAATCATTTAAAAAATAGCCCAAACAAGCAGATTTTTAGCCATGTAGAGCCTGCGTGTTTTGCATACTACACAAAACCTCACTGAAAGTTGTTACTCACTGATAAGATAGCATCTTATAGTTATAAGGCCTCAAGCTGCTACCCACTTCATACTTCTCTGACCCAGAGACTTCTTATTGTGCTTCGAGTGACATCGCCTACAAAGGTAGGTCCTCTCTTGAATCCCTCTCTCCTCTGGGAGTTTCCTTGCCTTCCTCCCCTTATCAATAGCAACCCTCATACTATAGCTTCTGGAGACTTTTGCTCTCAGGGACTTCCCCCACATGCAAACCTGTCAGAGCATCGCCTAATAAAGCTTGTATGTGCTACTGCCAATTTGTGGTCAGGTCTTTTTCCTATATCAGCCCCCAGCTTGAACCCTTAAACCTAGATATTACCATGTTTTGTTTATCAATTCACTTATTGATATACATTTGGTTTATTTCTACTTTGGGCTATTGTGAATAGTGCTGCTGTGAAATTTGTGTAAAAGATTTTGTTTGAACGTCCGTTTTCAGTTCTTTTTGGTACATATCTAGAAGTGGGATTACTGGGTTATGTGGTAATTGTATGTTTAATTTTCTGAGGACACATCAAAATGTTTTTCACAGTGGCTTTATCACTTTACATTCCTACCAGCAGTGTATGAGAGTTCCAGTCTCCAAATTCTTAACAACACTTGTTATTTTCCAGTTTTTAAAAAATTATTATGTCTATTTTAGTGGATGTGAAGTGATATCTCATTGTGGTTTTGATTTTCCTGTGCTTGTTGGCCATTTGTATATCTTATTTGTAGAAAGGTCTTTTCAAGCCCTTTGACCATTTTTGGTTTAGTTGATTGACTGGTTGGTTGGTTTGGTTTGTTGGGTTTTTCATTGTTGTTATTTTTGTTGAGCTAGTCTATAGTTCTAACTCTTGTTTTTAGGTTTGTGATCCACATTGAATTAATTTTTCTGTATTGTGTGAGGTTGGAATAGATATTAATTCTTTTGCATGTAGATATCTGGCACCATTTTTATAAAAGACTTTTCTTTCCCCCATTGAATTGTTTTGGCATCCTACCTGAAAATCAGTGATCATACATTAAGGTTTATTTCTGCAATTTTAATTATCTTCCATTGATCTATATGTCTATTCATATGCCACTACTACACTGTCTTGATTACTGTAGTTTTGCAGTTACATTTTGAAACCAGGAAGAGTGAACACAAAACTTTCTTTTTCAAAATTATTCTTGAGTCCCTTGCATTTCCAAATGAATTTTAAGATCAGTCTGTAAATTTATTTATTTAACCATGAAGTCCTTTACTATTTTGTATTATTATTTCTTTCACTTTGTTTACTTTGTTTCTCTCTCTAGAATTTCTATTAATTAGATTCTGAATTACCAACTCATTAGGGTTAGATGGGTCTACCCTCCACACCTATTGACTTTTCCTCCCTCATACTGTTTATTCTTTTGCCTTTCTTTCTGCATTCTGAGAGAATCTCTCTTCTTATTGTTCCAGGTATATTATTCACCCTTTGGCTTTTTTTAATACACTATTAAATACTATTTTAAAAAATACTGCTGTAAATTTTTAATTTCCCAAATATATGATGGGCTCTCTTGCCTCTCACATATAGATTTCATATCCTCTCTTATTTGTGTCTTCACCTGGGAAGTCCTTCATTAGTTTAACTTAGTGCCTTTATTTCATGGTGTTTTTTAAATGTTTTCTCTGAAACTTTGGTAATTGTTTTTTGGGGGGTATATGTGTAAGCTCATGTTTCTAGAACTCCTGTACTACAACCCTCTGTTGATTTTGGTGGAAAAGTATATTGGTTGTATGTGACACTGTTTTCTTCTTGGTTTTGGTCTCCTTGTATATCCTATATCCATAACTCCTTGGGGCAATGCTCAACCCTTCAAGGTTTCTTAACTCTCATATTTAGCCTTTTGGTAATTTACACTGTAGTCCACTCCATGGCTCAAGTAGGACAGGGGAGGGGAGAACAATCTAGTGGCTCTGACTATGGGTTCTCTATCAATTGTTCATTATTTTCCTCAGTAACCATTTCTGTTTATTTCATTCATTACCTATGATTCTGGATTGCTTTCATTGCTGTAGCACTCTTTTGTAGTCATACCTATTTGATTGTGTCCACTTTCTAGTTTTTAGGAATTTCTCATCATTTCATCATTTATGTCTATTTTTTCTTTTGTCAGTTCCTTTATGTCTTAACTCTCTTAAAAGACTTTTATTAGATTATAGTTAGATTATAGTTGGGGAGTTATTTAATAAAATGTAAGTCTTCTCAGTTGACTATATAGATTTGCCTCATAAGCACTTCTAAACACATTAGAGCATAATCGTTTTCTAATACGAAACTGTTATATTTATATCTATGGACTTGTACGAAGATTGTATTTTCTGTGTATATAAATCCATTTATCCTACTAGGAATGTATATTGTATGTGTGCTTAAATGTGTATTTATGTGTTTATGCCTGTGTGTATGTGTGTGTGTGTGAGAGAGAGAGAGAGAGAGAGAGAGGGAGAGAGAGAGAGAGAAAGAGTTCATTGTATACTTTGATTGTCATGAGTAAGCTACATACCTGGCTGTAACTATTTAGGATACTTATACTTAAATATCTTAATTCAAAGTATTTATATTACATTATATTTAAGCTCTTGAAAATAAGAAAAAAAAATTAAAGGAAAAAAATAAGAGCAAAAAGGAATCTCCCCAAGATACATATACTCTTTATAATAGAAGAGAAGATGTAAAGCTAATGAAAAAATTATAGAAGTACCTCTTCCTGGCTCCCATCCATTTCAGACACTATTCAAATTAAATATGAATGTCTGTTTAGTTTTGACAGTGTTTTCATATTTTTCATGTGTGCAAATGATTCCCTTGCTGTCTCTCTCTGTGACTGTATAAATTTGTACTTTTTGTTATGTGTTTTCAATCTAAATTATAAATTTTAAAAACCCTTGCTCTCTTTCTCAGAATTATCTTTATCTTCATTTTTCTGGAGCGCTTTCCATGGAAAGATAACCCTGTATAATAAAGTTGTTTTATTCTTGTATGATAAATGACATATAATTATATTTTAAAAACTAATATTGAATTTTGTTTAAAATATCTTTAAAATATTGAAGGAAAAACAATTTTTAAGACATCTTTTATAGAAGACAAAGTTAAAAACAAAAACTGATGTAAGGCTTATCCCAGTGAGATTATTCCTATCTAAATAATATAGTGATTGAAAAGGAAAATATAAGGTAGAGTGAAATGATATTAAGTACAGTTGCCACAAGAATCATTTTTTTATTGGATAGATATTATTGTTGGACTTGATAAAAACTTCATTGATCACCCTCTGGCACATTTCTCCTTTATTTCCCATGAAAGGAAGAGCAAATGAGAAAAACTAAAGAGCATTTCTGAAGTAAATCACACAATTCTTAGAAATCCACATATCAAGAAAGTCAGTTTACTCTCTGGAGACAAATGGTTAGAAGGTTCAGCAACAACTGAGAGCTACATCAATAGAGTTCTCCAGAGATAAGCCCTTATTTTATAAATATAAGACTAAATGTCAACCTTTTTATTCTACTGTTCAGGCTCTAAGAAGCCTGAATATACCATAGATTTATAGTTTAAGAAGCACGAACAGAGCTGGACTCTGAAGCTTAAAGGATAGAAATCTAAAGAGCTCACACAATAGCAAAATTTAAAGAGACTAAAATAAGTAAAGATTAATGTAAATTTATTATTATAATTATATAGATCTTTACATTTATTTTGCTCTTGCTGTATATTTTAGTGCATACATTGTATCTATTTGTTGTGATTAATTGAAATTTATACCATTCATATTTAGTAAGTGTTACTATCTACTAAGCATGTACTATAATAAATGTGGAGAACAGACATTGTTACTGTGTTTATGGAATTAACAGTCAATAGAGACCAGGGTAGTAAACAATCAGTTAAAAAATAGGCTAATAAATGGGACACTAAGTAAAGCACAAAGTACTATGGGAATAGACAGCAGGGGTACCTCTCTAAATCTGGGAGTGGGGCAAGGTTTAGGAAAAATTTCTTAGAGGAAATGCTTAGTGGATAAGTGAAAGAAGAAAAGTCAGGAGATGGGTGATGCCTTAGAGGGCCAGGACAAGGAGAGTGGGAGGGAGTCGCAGGAGGGAGGGGATATGGGGATATATGTATAAATACAGCTGATTCATTTTGGTGTAACTCAAAAGCTGGTACAAAAGTGTAAAGCAATTACATTCCAATAAAGAGCTTTAAAAAAAAACCAATATAATGCCAACTAGGTAGTTTACTAATCAATTTGCTAACATAAGTAGGTAAAATAAAAGTGTCTAGAAAGAAATTGTAACATCATATATTTCTTCATATTATAATAAAAACAGTTTATAATAAAAAAACAAGAAAGAAAAAGGCCTAGATAGAAAATTCGGGAGAGGTAGAAAGAGAAGGAATCGTATTTCAAATAAAGAAAATAACATGTGCAGAATCTGTAAGAGAAAGTATTACACATTCAAAAGGTGGAAAGGAGTTAGCTATGGCTGGATGAAAGGGTGTGAGTCAGGGAAGAGCAGGAGCAAAAGCTTAAGCTATTTAAGGCCAGATAGTGAAGGGATTCGTGGCTGTCCTAAGGTATTTACTCAATCCTAAAGGAAATACAAAGCCACTGAATGGTTTTAATTAGAAGACTGGTTTCACTGGGTTTGCATTTCATAAAGATCACTCTGATTGCTACATGGAAAATGTGCTTTGGAAAAGTAAACTGCAGGAAATGAGAGCAGTTGTCTATCTTTTGTTGTAATCCATGTATTAATAAGATATGATGATATGATGCTGCCTGAGACTTGCATAGTAGCAATATGGGTGGAACAATTTGGACAGATGGGGAGACAGAGTGTAAAACTTCAGAGGATTTGATAATTGTATAAGGGAGAAGCCGGCAAAGAAAAATCAATCTTGGCAACTAGATTCTTGACAAGGACAGTTAGGGAAATGATGGACCCATTAAGTGCTATCAGATCAACTTTACAATTCAGCGTTACCATAGATTGCTTTATTGCCTTTATTCCAGAAAGAAAGGACGTTGAGCCTTAGAGAGTTTGTATGACTTATGTGATATCCCTAGTTACTAAGTGGCATGTTAAACGTCACTCAATTTAATGTTTGGGTGTTTAGTAGTTATGACTCTTCTACTTTCCATTATTTGGATCTTCAATATTTAGTCACTGAATTTATAATGGATAAGCATTGACAAAGTCAACAAGTTGTAGTCTCTATCCTTAAGGAGCTTGCAGTCTACATTCCTGATACACAGCAAGTAGTGACTAGGAAGAAACACATGAGTTGAGACTTGCCTTACAACTACATTCATATGAATACATTCACAAGGCAAACATTATGTTCCAAGGCATTATCGGAGAAGCAGTGTTAAATTTCACAGTCTTGACATGTTTTTCCTTTTCCATTATATTGGGAATTTTTTTTCTAAGAAAAGGAAAAGTTAATATTATGGTAGAATGAGTTTGTTGCCTTTCAATATCCATTCTCCCCCACCAGAATCCCAAAGTTTAGGTAGGCAAATTGACACACCATTTTAAAAGTACATTTCCTAGCCCAACTTGTACCTAGATATGGTCATGGGATAACTCTAGACAATGAAACAATGAGAGCTATCCTGTGGGACTAGGATGTTTCCTTAAAGAGAGGATGTACACATTTCTACACCTTTTCTCCTATCCTGCTGCCTGGAGTGCAGATGTAGCAGCTGGAGCTCAAGCAGCATTTTGGAGTATATAGATAAGGGTGACCTGCTAGCAGTGGCACAGCAGTAAAGTGAAAGGCACCTTGATTGCATGATGATGTCACAGAGCCCTCACAGAAGTCTGGGATCAGAAACATTAGACTTCTTTTGTGAAAAAGAAGATATATTTGGTGTACTCACATATAACTTTTCATAAGTAGCTAAAGCTGTTCCAAATTTACACTTCCCCAAACAACAAATTAGAGTCTGCAATTATCTGCTCAGGAACTCTTTTTGCTCACTTAAACCTCAGCTAAGGGATTGTCCCTGCATTTATTAAAAGGACAAGCCCAGAAAATACTGTTGTATGAATTTAAATTCAACTATCATTTACTACACACCTGGAACTTCACTAAATGTACAAGGAATGTAAAAGAGGTAAAATGTATTATTCTTGACCTGAAGTAACTTGGGATCTAGTTGAGGAAATATGAATAATTCTCAAGGAATATCCATAGTGCTACTTAAAGGAAATTAAATGTGATATATTGTATTGTAGTAAGCCTATAGTAAATTTAAATAAGAGAAAGTCAATGTAGAGTGGAATTAGCCACAGCAAGTTTCAGGGAATCAGATGACTTTTCAACTGGGTTTTGAGCCTTGTGTTAATCATATGTCCTCCCCATGGCATAGCATGTGGTTTTACTTGGATTTGGTGAATATCTGAGTTAAGGAGAAGAGCAGGAATAAAGACAGGAAATGAGTCAAGTATAAATACAGAACAGAAAGAAGGCAAAAATTCATATAGATATATTGGGTTTATTGTGAGAAGATCTAAAAGGACGGTGAGAAAGGCATGCTTCTATCCCTGAAGGACAAGAACGCCTGATAGGACTTGGGCATCAGAATGAAGCTATGAAATGGAATTCCCAGAATAATAATCTAACAAGAATATACAGGGTAAAATGTAATCCACTGAAACTTTTAATAGGAAAGAGACCATTTAATTAATCTTGGTATTTGTGGATAAGAACCAGTGTCCCGACAAATGGAAAGGAAATGCCACATTGTGGGAAATTCTCCTACACAACATTCTCCCCACCTTGCAGATCATTCAGTTTCTACCTCTATCAGGAAATACTATTTTGAAGATCTTATAACCAATGCCCAGTGTCAACATGGTATTTGGAAAAATTCTCCCTGCACAGGCTAGATTAGGCAGCTGAGCTTTCTGGGCTTCCAGGTATTATGGTGCAGACACTCTTTTTCCCCACAGCAAAAAGAGATTAAGATCACCCACTGTGCCAGTTCTCAGAGGAGAGTTTGACAGCAGCGAGAAACAGGGCATAGTGGAATGTAAATATTCTTTACGGATAAAGAGCTGTGAGTTGAAAATGAAAGCAGTGGAACTGCTGTGTTCTGTTTAGTCAACCAGGGAAGGCTTGAATAAAACTCTTATTTATATTTCTTTCCACTGCTGACCTGGGTTAGCCAAATTGACAGGCTTTTTAAAAATTTAGATTACTATTACTTTTACTATCACTTTTCCTTTGTTATTATTAATACGATTAGTTTTATTATTGGAATTAGATGGGAATAACAAAAATAACCTGACTGTTAAAGTCCCCAAGCCATATTTGACTATAGTTATAAAGTTGGTTCCTACTCAGTAACTTAGGAAATTAAAAACACTAAATCTAGGATTTTCTCCACTGGGGCCTAATCCAGTCCAATTTAGAAGTTGAGGATTTATAAAGGCTTTTCTGCAAGAAATGGGAAAATGTCAGCTACAATTTCTTGCTAGACTTGAACTGAATCTATTAACCTTGCCCAGAGAATATAATGTTACAGTTATCTCATTTACAATGTTATTGTATATGATTTATGGCCACAGTATCAAGCCTCAAACTAGGTTTTGTAGTTTTAAGTTAAATTTACATGTCTGTAATACAAATGATTTTTTTCTTGTTCAGATAAAAAGATATTAAAAAGTGATTTATAACATTTCGGTTGGATGGAAAATATACAGTATGACAGTCTACTGAAGGGAAAAAAAATATTAGTTAGACAGCTATTATGAATATGTACGTTCATACTGCTTAATGCTCCCCATCTTTTAATGTATGCCTGGGTAACAGCCACTAGACATCTTTTGAATTTCATTATGTTTAGATTATGAGACATAAATCTATATGAAAATCAGATTAAAAAGAACAACCAAGAGGACAAGGAAAAAAATGCATCTTCTATGTGGCTCACCTAAGATCATAAATGCTAAAACTAACTTATGCACTACCTTTTTTGCAGGTGTCCTCTACCTAACACTATATAATAGTCTTCAAATATATCACACAAAAGCCTCTCTGATGGTATTTCCTTTATTGAAACCCAAAAGAATTTGCGTAACCATAAACTATAAAAGTTTGAGATGTGATTTGGAGCGTACTTGTCTTATTGGAAATGGTTGATATAATGCCACTTGAAAGATATCATAAGCTACAACTGTAAAGTCAGGACCAGTTATAAGCTAGACTTAGTAAAACTTACTAGCAAACAAACAACACACAGTGTCCTATAAATTTAAATTAAAATAAAAAATCTTGTTTTGTGTCCACCATATAGGTCATATGGCCTATATACACAAATATTTCAAAATCACATAGTGTCATATAATAATTGAAGAGTACAATTAAAAATAAAACCTGCTGCTCAAGCTCTATTTATTGACAATACGTACACATTTACTATATATATATATGCATATATACACAGAAACATACATTTATATGTCAAATGAAATTAATTTTATTCAAAATCTCTATATAATTACTTAATTTTGTGTGTTTGAACTCAACCTGTTCATATTTGGGAGAGCTTTTAAAATCTCCCAACATAGTTATATTTTTAACAAGTTCTCCTTATCATTTGAAATTACATTAAGCTTCTAATAACAACTAAAATAACAGTCTTGAACAAGATAGGGATTATTTTTTCTCACACACTTGCAATCTAAGACAAACACAGCAGTTCCATGCGCCAATGGGAAACATAATGCCTTCAATCTTTCTAGTATGCGAGCTGTAGCAGTTGGCTTTCATCCTGAGTCAAAACATAGTCACAGTCATCTTGTTATGTCAGGGTCACCACAGAGCCACCTCAGCTTCACAAGACAGCTGCTGGATTTCTAACCATCTCATCTACATTCTAGTCAGAAGAAGGATTAAAAAGATGAATTTATAAGGTAAAAACAAACTGAGTAGGCCCACTTGAAAGAATTTTCCCTGAAACTTCACCTGACGATTTCTGCTTACATCTTACCAATGCTTTCAAGGGAAAGTGGAAAATACAGTTTACTCACTACAAGCAATGCTACTGGCAATACTTCAGTGGGGTGGGGTTGAAGTTTTATGTGTTTAATTGCTTTGTTAGTTGTTACACACATATTTATGAATATTATATCATTTTCACAGATTATCTTATTTAATGCTTTTAATTTTAAAGTATACTTTATCTGATATTAATATTAATCATTTTGCCTTTTTTGTTTCTGTATTTTCTAGGTTTCCCTTTACCCAATTTATATCTTTAACCTTTAAAATAAGTAGGTAGAAGTTACATATTTTTATTTTCAGACCCCAAAATGTCAACACAAAGAGGTGTTTTCTTTCTGTTTTTTTCTTCCCCCAGGGGAAAAATTTCCAATATCTTGCTCAATAGATAGAATAGTGATGGTGCTGTTCATGCATGGGGCAGAGACGGGGTGGCTAGAGTGTGGTTGTTGTACATAGAAACTTGTAGTTAATCCTTCCCCTTATTCCTGTACCTGACCCACACCTCCTGCCATTCCTACCATTTCTGAGCCCCAAGCCTCTTCTCTTCAAATTTTCCAGAGAAGAGAATTCCTTATCTCCCAGAAATCTTTATTTTCCTTCTTTGAATTAATGCAACAAGGAGCTAGTCGCGAACTTCTCTAGGAATAGGGAACTAGTGAATTCAACTCAAAGTTAAATTATTAAAAATTATTTATAATTACTTTGCTGTTGTTCAATATAATCTCTCCTTTATTGCTTTGGAACACATAATATTACTTTATTCAAAGTATGCATGTTTGGGGACTATCATTAGCTTTATGGAAATGGTTTAATCAAGCTACAAAGGTGCGTTATATCACACACACAAAAAGTTAAGATTTGATTATCTGTATATTTTCTTTCCAAAGATAATTTTCATCATAACTGAAAATTCAGATTAATCTAGTGAAAATTAAGTTTTCCCAGATTGCTTTCAACTCTATTTAAGTGTTATTTTACAGCTATGAGTGATCCCACAAGGGAAATAGTTCTTTGACTTGAATTGGAAATATAAGATTTAAATTGCTCCTCAGTTCTTAAAAAAAAAATTTTTTTTAAAGTGTTTCTATGCCAATGCTCATAGCTAGAAGAGTTGACCACTTTCAAATTCATGGTCAAATAGACAAAAGAGTGAGCAGAGATCAATGTCATTTTAAGCCTTGAGTTTGCTAGCTGCCTCTGATTCACCACAATCAATTTTAGTGACTAGGATTTATCCTAACTTGACTAGACAAATATCCATTTAATCAAAAGGTTGTCAGCCTCCCAAAGAGGAAAGAAACAACAAACAAGGTTTGGATTGTGTGCTTACATTTTTATTATTTTATGAAGCACAGTTACCTATTACCTATATAAATAAGATACTTGTTTTTCTTTCTTTCTACATGATTCAAGATGGAGCTTCTGGCTATTAGGTAATGTTTTTAATCATTAATATATACGGCCACCAATGGTCTTATTATATTTAAATAATAAACCAATACATAGTTAACTCTAAAAAATAAGTCTCTACATTAGATCTAAAAGTTCCCTATTCTTTGTGTGCCTCCTAATTAGGAAAGCAGTTTAGAGCTTCTTAGGAGGGCTTAGTAAAAAATATTTTTCCTCAGCCTGCCTAAACCAAATCTGAGACCAAAGAATTTGACATGGTTGTCATGTTTACTCTAAGGTGATTTACAAGAGAAATGAAAATAGGAAAAAAGGAAACTGGATCAAGTGAACCAAGTACTTTTTCAAAAAACCCTTACTTTTAGCAAAATAGTTGTGTTATCTCAACTACTAATGTTAGTGAGGAACTTGGAAATAATATTTAGAATAATCCCTTTAAAAATTCACTAGACCAAAAAAGACACCATAAAATACAATGGTAGAAAATCCAAAATATTTTTCTTATATTTTTATACTTATAATTAAGCGTAAAGCTGTTTTATGATTTCATTTGCTACCAAATACAAAATTATTTTTATTAAAAACTTGAAACTTAATTACTGAGGATAACTTAAACGTAAAGACAAAGTAATCTCACTAAAGCACAAACTAATAATTGATACTGGAAGAAGCTAGAGTATAACTTATAATTTGCTTTGCTTTGGATAATTCATTTCTATAAATAATCTACCTTTAGGTCAGAAATGTGAATTGACTTCAACTAAGCCTAGAAATGTCAGCAATATTAAAATGTTTTCTATGATGAGAACATTGTGTTAAAACTAACCTGTGCTTCTTAGGAAAAAAATGTTTAGAAGAAAAGAATTAGAGAGGTATAGGATAAAGTCCAAAATATATGTGGCTCTATACTCTGTCAAACACTTTGCGTATGTTATTTTGGTTAATACTGATCAAATTTCTATGAAGTTCAAAACAGAGGTCCCTGTTGATAAATGGGAATATTGAGAATCAGAAAAATTTTCTAAAAATTACAACGAATAATTGGTTGAACCAACAATTAAAAAGCAGCTTTGTCTGATTCCAAAGCCCCACTAACTTTTACTAGGTATGGAAATATAATTAATAGACACTAAACACAAGGAGAAAAGAAAAAATTTTAGGTTATGTGATTTAAATCCCCTTTTGGTACTTCCTGAGTTATGATTATCCCCAAAGCAATATCTATACAGGATGTGTGCTAGAAATTTTCTGGGGGAAAATGAAAACCTGGTAATTGCATGGGGAACTCTGTGGCAGGTCCTGGTCAACTACTGCAAACTAAGAGTGGTATATGCAGTCATATTTACACTACCATTTCCTTACGTACTTTTTTAAACCACATGATTCCTTATTAACATATTTTTAAAAAATAAAACTTAAGTCCTCATAATATAAAAGAGCAAAACCAAGCATTATCCTTCATACTCCCAGTTCCACTTTCTAAAAACCACTACTTTGACCGTTTTCAGATTTTTAGCTGCAACTGGATACATTTATGACTCTAAAAAAGTACTGCTGTGACATTATTATGTAACATATATTTGAGAAATTATATACTGAATCTCTGTTTTGAAAGATGAGTATTAAATTACCAAATTCCATGTTTCTTCTTCCCAATTTTTGTGAGTTATTATTTTGTCCTTCTAGTGATTATTTTGGAAATAGAAATACATTAATCCCAGTTTAACATTACATCAACTTTTGAAAGTTCTCTGTCTCTTAATCCTCATGATATTATATGAAGTTACAAACATTATCCTGCTTTCCACCTCTCCTTTTCTCTTTTCCATTGCATTGTCTTTCAACTATTAATTCTATTAGTACATTGCAAAAATTAAAAACATTATATTTATTATAATAAACTCCATTATTAAAAGTTATGTTTGATTCTGAAAGTTGAAAACACCCAGTGCTTATATTACTAGTATTATACAAATATCATACACAAAAAATTAGATAATAACCTAGCAATTAATTTATCTAACTTGAATATCATAACACTTGTTCTATTCAAATAAAAATATTCCTAATATACAGACAGAATACAATTGATGTTTCTTATATTTCATAAATTTCTCAAAATTAAACCATAATCTGAGGAGCCTCATATAAAAATAAGATTATATGAGTTTCTCTCCATGGATTTTAATTATTGCCTTTCTTTTTTCTTATTGAGATAAAAAAGAAAATTCCTTTTTAAAAAAATGTATCACTAACATAATTCAACATTCTAATTTTATGGAATTTATTTCATTCAAGTAGAATGCAATCTAATTGAAACGAACTGATTTCTTCTTTTTGTTTATTAAAGTATAGTTAATTTACAATATTGTGTTATTGTGTTATAGTTTCAGGTTTACAGCATGGTGATTTAGTGTTTTTGCAGATTATATTCCATTACAGGTTATTATAAGATAATGGATATAATTCCTGGTGCTGTACAGTAGCTCCTTGTTTTTTACCTATTTTATATAGAACAGTTAGTATCTGTTAATCCCATACCTTAGTTTGTCCCTCACTCCTTCCTTCTACCTTTTTGTAACCACAAGTTTGTTTTCTATGTCTGTGAATCTGTTTGTTTTGTATGTACATTCATTTGTATTACTTTTCAGATTCTACTTGCTAAGTAATATACAGTATTTGTTCTTCTCTATTTGACTTATTTCACTAAGCATAATATTCTCTAGGTACATCCACATTGCTGCAAATTGCAGTATTTCATTCTTTTTTATGGCCAAGTAATATTCTAGACACTTGGATTGTTTCCATGTACTGGCTACTGGAAATAATGCTGCTATGGACATTAGGGTGCATGTATCCTTTCAAATTAGTGTTTTCATTTTTTCTGGATATATACCCAGGAGGGGAATTGCTGAATTATATGGTAGCTGTATTTTTAGCTTTTTACGGAAACTCTATATAGTTTTCCTCAGTGGATACACCAATTTACATTCCCAAAAACAGTGCATGAGGATCCGCTTTTCTCCACATCTTCTCCAACATTTACTATTTGTAGATTTTTTTTTATATTGGAGTATAGTTGATTCACAATGTTGTGTTATTTTCAGGTGTACAGCAAAGTGATTCAGTTGTTATTTGTAGAATTTTGATGATAGCTATTCTGACAGGTGTGAGGTGATACCTCATTGTGGTTTTCATTTGCATGTCCCTAATAATTAGTGATGTTGAGCATTTTTTTGTGTGCCTGTTAGCCCTCTGTATGCCTTCTTCGGAAAAATATCTATTCAAGACTTCTGCCCACTTTTCGATTGGGCTGTTTGGTTTTGATATTGAGTTGTATGAGCTGTTTGTATATTTTTGGATATTAACCCCTTGTCAGCTGCATTATTTGCAAATATATTTTCCTACTCTATAGATTGTCTTTTGGTTTTGTTGATAGTTTCCTTTGCTGTGCAAAAACTTTTTCGTTTTTAGGTCCCATTTCCTTCTTTTTGCTTTTATTTCTTCTGTCTTGGGAGTCTGATTCAAGAAACTTTTGCTACAATTTATGTCAAAGAGTGTTCTGCCCATGTTCTCTTCTAGGTGTTTTATGATTTCATGTCTTATGTTTAGTCTTTAAACCATTTTGATTCTATGTTTGTAGATGATGTGAGGGAATGCTTTAATTTCATTGTTTTCCTAGTGGCTGTCCAGCATTCCTAGCACCTCTTGTTGAAGAGACTGTCTTTTCTCCATTGTATATTCTTGCCTCCTTGGTCATAAATTAATTGTTTGTAGGTGTGTGAGTTTACATCTAGGCCCTCTATTCTGTTCCATTGATCTAGTTGTCTGTTTTTGTGCCAACATGGTTTTGATTACTGCAGTGTTATTGTATAGTCTGAAGTCTGGAAGGGCTACACCCCCAGCTTTATTCTTTTATTCTAAGGATTGCTTTGGCAATTCAGGGCCTTTTGTGGTTCCATATATATTTCAGGATTATTTGTTGTAGTTCTGTGAAAAATGTCATGGGTATTTTGATAAGGATTGCATTAAATCTATAGATTGTTTTCAGTAGTATGTCCATTTTAATAATATTAATTCTTTCTTCCAGGATCATGGGATATCTTTCCATTTCTTTGAATCATCTTCAATTTTCTTCATCAAAGTTTTATAATTTTCAGTATATAGGTCTTTCACACCCTTGGTTAAGTTTATGTCTTGGTATTTTTTTTGATGTAATTTTAAATGGGTTCAGGTATTTCACTATTAGTGTATAGAAATGCTAGAGATTTATTGTACCCTGCCACCTTGCTGAATTCATTTATTAGTTCTAATAGTTTGGGGACAAAGACTTTAGTGTTCTCTATATAGAGTATCATGTCATCTGCAAATAGTGACAGTTTTACCTCTTCCCTTCCAATTTGGATACCTTTCATTTCTTTTTCTTGTCTGATTGTTGTAGCTAGGACTTCCAGTACTATGTCGAATAGATGTGGTGAGAGTGGCCATCTTTGTCTTATTTCTGAACTTAGAGGAAAGATTTCAGCTTTTCATCATCAAGTATGATATTGGCTGTTAGTTTGTTGTAAATGACCTTTATTATATTGGAATATCTTCCCTCTATACCCATTTTGTTAAGATTTTTTATCATGATTGGATGTTGAATTTTGTCAAATGTTTTTTCTACATCTAATGAGATGATCACATGATTTTTGTCTCCCCTTTTGTTAATGGGGTGTACCACATTGACTAATTTGCATATGGTGAACTATCCTTGTAACCCAGAATAAGCCTAATTGATAATAGTGTGTGATCTTTTTTATGTATTATTGGATTCAATTTGCTAATGTTTTGTTGAGTACTTTCACATCTGCATTCATCAGAGATATTGCTGTGTAATTTTTCCTTTTTCTTTTTCTTTCTTTTTTTTTTAGTTGCTTTGTCTGCTTTTGGTATCAGGTAACATTGTCCTTGTAGAATGAATTTGGAAGTGTTCTCCTCTTCAATTTTTTGTGGTAGTTTGGGAAGTATAGGTATTAGTTCTTCTTTATAAGTTTTCCAGTGAGGCCATTTGGTCCTGGACTTTTATCTGAAGGGAAGTTTTTATGACAGATTTTGCGTCACTACTAGTGATTAGTCTGTTCAAATTGTCTATTTCTTCATGACTCAGTCTTGACAGGCTGTATATTTCCAGAAATTTGTTCATTTCTTCTAGGTTGTACAATTTATTGGCATATAACTATTCATAGCATTCTCTTATAAGCTTTTGTTTTTGTATCCCTGTGATATTTATTATTTCTCCTCTTTCATTTCTTATTTTGTTTATTTGGGTTCTCTCTCTTTTCTTCTTGGTAAGCATGTTGAAAAGTTTAGCAATTTTGTTTATCTTTTCAAAAAACCAGCTCTTGCTTTCAGTGATTTCAACTGTTCTGTTTTGGGTTTTTTAATCTCTATTTCATTTATTTCTTCTCTGATCTTTGTTATTTCTTTCCTTCTGCTAACTTCGGGTTTTATTTGTTCCTGTTTTCCTAATTTTTTTAGGTGATAGGTTAGCTTATTCGAGATTTTTCTCTTTTCTTGAGGAAGGCCTGTATCACTATGAACTTCCTCCCTAGAACTGCTTTTCTGCATCCCATAGATTTTGTAAAGCTGTGTTTTCATTTTCATTTGTCTCAAGGTATTTTCTGATTTCATCTGACTTCATTGACCCATTGGTTTTTTTTAATAGCATGTTGTTTAGTCTCCACTTGATTGTTCTTTTCCCATTTTTCTTTCTCTAGCTGATTTCTAGTTATATACTGTTGTGGTCAGAAAAGATGTGTGACATAGTTTCTATATTCTTAAATTTGTTGAGGCGTGTTTTATAAACCAGAGAATGATCCATGTGCACCTAAAAAGGATGTGTATTATCCTTTTTTTGAATGCAATGTCCTGTAAATATCAGTTAAGTTCAACTGGTCAATTTGTCATTAAGTATTTCTGTTGCCTTATTGATTTTCCATCTGCCATGATCTGTCCATTGATATCAGTGGGGTATTAAAGTTTCCTACTATTATTGTATTACTATCAATTTCTCTCTTTATGTCTATTAGTATTTGCTTTATATATTTAGGTGTTTCTATATTGGGTGTGTATATGTTAATGAGTTTAATATCTTCTTCTTGTATTTATCTCTTTATCATTGTGTAATGCCCTTCTTTGTTTTCATTATAGCCTTTGTTTTAAAGTCTATTTTGTCCGATATGAATATTGCTAGTCCTGCTTTCTGGGCATTTTTGTTTGCACAAAATATCTTATTCTATCCCTCACTTTTAGTCTGTGTCTATCTTTTGCCCTGAAGTGAGTCTCTTATAGGTAGTATATTGAATGATCTTGCTTTTTAATCCAGTCAGCTACCCTATGTCTTTTGACTGGAGCATTTAGTCCAATGACATTTAAAGTAATTATTGATAGGTATGTAGTTATTGCCATTTTTTTCCTGTTTTCCAGTTGTTTTTGCAGTTCTTCTTTGTTCACTTTTTTCTCATTGTGGTTTGATGATTTTCTTTTGTAGTATTTTTGAGCTCCTTTCTTTTTGGTTGTGTATCTACTGTAGGTTTTTGATTTGTGGTTTCCCTGCAACTCATATATGTTGACCCATAATTATATCTGCCTGCTTTCAACTGATAATCATTTCAGTTCACACGTTTTAAGAGATCTACATTTTTTTACTCCACTCCCTCACATTTTTTGTTTTTGATGTCATAGTTTACATCTTCATGTTTATCCCTATTCTCTTTATTATAGTTATCATTGCTTTTACAATTTTGTTGCTTTTAATCAATATATTGGCTTATTTAAGTGATCTTCAATCCTTATTATATATTTGCCTTTCCTATTGGTTCTTGCTTCTTTTCTATTTAAAAAAAAAAGACCCTTTAACATTTCTTTTAGGGTAACTTTAGTATTGTAAATTCTTTTAGTTTTTGCTTGTATGAGAAATTCTTTATGTCTTCTTCTATTCTACATGATAATCTTCCTGGGTGGAGTATCCTAGGTCACAAGTTTGCCCCTTTTTGACTTTGAATATATTATGCCACTCCCTTCTGGCCTGCAAAGTAGCAGCAGAGAAATCAGCTGATAGCCTTATGGAGGTTCCCTTGAATATAACTTTATTTTTCTCTCACTGCCTTTATAATTATTTCTTTATTTTTAATTTTTGCCATTTTCATTGTATGTCATGGTATGGATCTGTTTGGCTTCATCTTGTTTGGAACCCTCTGTACTTGGAATCTGTTTCCTTCTTTAGGTTTGGGAAATTTGCAGCCATATTTCTTCAAATACATTTTCAATCCCCTTCTCTCTCTCTTCTCCTTCTGGACCCCCTATTATGATTACAATGGCACGTTTTGTATTCACCTGTAGATCTCATATGTTGCTTTCCTTTTCCTTCATTTGTCTTTCTGTTTGCTGTTCTGATTGGATGATTTCCATTACTCTATCTTCCAGATCACTTACACATTCTTCTGTGTCATTTCGTTGGCTGTTTGTTGCTTCTAGATTGCTTTTTATCTCAGAAATTATCTATTTTTGATTGGGTCATCTTTATAGTTTCTAATTCCTTATTAAAATTATCTGTGTTTATATTGATAATCTTTCTTAACTCAGCTTGCATGTCTATTACCAACTTTTGAACTCAGTGTCTGGTAGACTAATTAACTGTTTCATTGTTTATTTTTTTCAGGGGTTTTCTCTTGCTTTAGCAATTGGGAGTAGTTCCCCTGCCTTTTCATCTTACTTAACTTCCACTGTCTCTACCAATTTAAGAGAAACAGTTATCTATTGCAGTCTTGAAGGGGTGTGTTTATGTGGGAGTGTCCCTATGTAGACTATGTGTGCCCAGTGTCTTTGGTGTGAGGGCTGGATTTGATGTGGATGCCAGCCACATCTTTCTTCAGGGTGTGCTGGCCACTATCACCTTGATAGTGGGTGTGGTTGGAGTTGGAGGAGCTAAAACTTGCACAGGGTTTGAGGTGGGACTTCCTTTCTGCTCCGTGGATGTTGCTACCCTGTCAGGGGTGGGGTCTGCTCCCCAGGTGCTGGAGCAGAAGCCCTTAGGGTTGGGCTGGAGCAGGCTCTGTTCTCTTTAAGTGTGTGCTTTTCCTTCTCCCCACACTAGGGTCTTTGCCCCAAAGGCGGGAAGGGCAAAAGTAAGTGAAGCTAGTGTGCTCACAGAGGTCTGATGCATTGCCTGTGTAGGCAACCACAGCTCTGCTCAGATATAGCCCTTGTTCACCTCCTTTTCCCTGTTGTGGTTGTCCCAGATCTAGTGCAAGGTTGTGGCATGGATTGCACACGCTGGAGCATTCACTAGCCTGGGCCAGGGGTTTGGGGTGTTGTGCTTGTAAGAACTGAAGCAGCTGCACTGATATCAGAGGCCTGGGCTTCTTCTGGCTTGCTGTTTGAGCAAGCACCAGCACTGGCTGCTGCTGCCTCACCGGACCACACCCCAGCCCCTGAGCCTCCATTCCTAGATTGAATCTTCTACTAGGACCTGTCTGCCCCAGATCTAGTACTGAGCTATGGCATGGAGTAGGTGGGACTGGAGTGTTTACTAGGCTGGGAGTGGGGATCTCAGCCTGTTGGTCACAGTGTTCAAGCGGCTATACTGCCATCAGAGGTCTATACTGCTTCTGTGGCACTGCCTGAGCAAGTGCCAACAATTTCACTGCTGCCTCACCCAGATCATACCCCAGGCCTCCAGGCCACTCCTGTGTCCCTACAATCAAGTCCCTTCTCCCAAGACCTTTGGCCTAGATCTTATGCCAAACTGTGGTATGGTGTGAGCCAGGCCGGGCTGTTGTACAGCCCAGACTGGAATGCACAACAAGGCAAGAGTCACCAGTGCAGAGTTCTCTCCGCCCTGTGTGCTAGCAAGCCAGTAACTACACACACCTCATGAGTGGAGTCTAGGCTTCTCCAGCCCTTCTATCTGTCCTAGCACGTCTCCCAGCAGCCAAGGGGGCTTGTCTCCTCTGCACAGGACCCCAGGCCAGCGGCAACCAGTCAGTGCCTCAACCTGCTCACTCTCTAAGGTGAGGGTCTGCCCATGAAGACTTTCTTTTCCTCTTAGATCCCTCCCAGGCTCACAGGTCCTGACCCAATGCTTCTTTTTCCCCATCCTACCCAGTTACATGGGAATCTTTCTTGCCGCCTTGGTTGTATAGGAGTAGCTCTGCCAATTTCTAGTTAGGTTTCTATGAGAATTGTTCTGTATGTAGATGTATTTTTGATGTGTTTGTGGAGGGAAGGAGTGAGCTCCATGTCTTATTACTCCACCATCTTGATCCCCCTCTGATTTCTTCTTTAGATTAATTGAATGTCCCTTTGTAGCTGTTTATTTTTATAATATCAAAATAATACATTTCTACAGAACCTCCATATCTTTATACCTCCCATTCTATTTTCTAATTTATGTTGATTGTATCATTACTTCAATAGATCTAAGTTTGAATACACTTGCTTTCATTCAGTAATAATGAAAGAATAATATATTTATAACAGTTGTAGATTTATATTTTAGAATTTATAATTAACAAAAATATTTGAGTTTTCAGTAGTTATTTTCCTTGAGGTTAGAGAAACTCTTCATATAAACAAAGTGTAAAATCTCAAGGATTACTTCAAGTATGTCTGAGTAAGATTCTATCAAACTTATTCTCATAGAGATAACCACTTTAAATTCTAGAAAATATCAGTAAACAACTACCTGAAGGCATTAGAGAATGAAAAACAGGTGGACAAATCTATAAGGAAATCAAAACTTGGAAAAAAGTAAAGTATGGTGTGAGTTTTCTGTTTTTAAGACTTTTACACTGACAGCAGTATCCCTTTTGTGGTAGATAAAACGCCAATAGAAAACATGCGGTCTTTCAGAGAACAGAATGTGAGGCAACTACAGTCTCTGGAATGTGAGGATAAAGGATTTCATAGGAAAAGGGAGCCAGAGAAGGAGAGCCTTCATTGTTTTTGTATAAACTCTGTCCAAATCTCTGACTGATTTATGATCTACACAGGCATGTGGCAGACACAAAATTATGTAGCTAAAGATAAAAGAACTCAACTAAAATTTTAGCTACAGCCCAAGAGAAACAATTTACAGTTTTTGTTTGACCAAGTAAACTGCCTGATAAAACAAACTAACTAAAACCCAACATTCTTCAGAGGGATATAAAAGAATGTAGAATCTCAACAACATAAAATTTTAAATGTCCAAAATAAATATCTACCAAAAAAAATATAGGACAAATTCTTAATAAAAGGACAATCAATGAAAACCCATCCAAAGATGACTGAGATATTATAAGAAGCAAACAAGATTTGAAATCAGCTATTTATAACTATTCTCAATAATTGTAAAAGAAAATATGTGTGCAATTAATGAAAAGACAGGAAATCACTGCAAAGAAATAGAAACTATAGTAACATCTAAATGGAAATTATGTAACTGAAAAATACAATAAGACATCAATGACTCACTCAACTTAAATATAAATCAGTAGAAATTATCCAGTCTGAAGAACACAGAAAAGGAAAAGGTGTTTAAAAATAAGAAGAACCTCAGGGACTTCCCCAGTGGCACAGTGGTTAAGAATCCACCTGCCAACGCAGGGAACATGGGTTCAATCCATGGTCCAGGAAGATCCCACATACTGCAGACTAACTATGCCCATGCGCCACAACTACTGAGCCTACACTTTAGAGCCCATGAGCCACAACTACTGAAGCCCAGGTGCCTAGAGCCCATGCTCCACAACAAGAAAAGCCACCACAATGAGAAGCCCACAAACCACAACAAAGAATAGCCCCTGCTCACCACAACTAGAGAAAGCCCATGCAGCAACAAAGACCCAATGCAGCCAATAAATTAATTAATTAATTTTTTAAAAAATGAGAAGAACCTCAAGAACCTGTAGGACAATATCAGAAGTTGATCATAAATGTAACTGGAGGACAGGAGAAGATGAAAGAGAGAAAAAAAGAAAACCTGAAAAACAGTTGGCTAATTTTTCCCCCTGTCCCAATTTGGAGAAAGATACATTATATAAATGTGAGATGCTCAGTAAACTCCAAGCAGAATAAATACAAAGAAAACCATGTCTAGGTGCATCACAGTCAAACTGCTAAAACCAAAGATAAAGGCAAAATCTGGTAAGCAGTCAAAGGAAAACAACACAGTGATTCAAAAACAACTGACCTCATCCAAAAATAAATAAATTAAAAAATGAGGCCAGACGACAGTGGGAAAATACCTACAAAATGCCAAGAGACAGAACTATTAATCCAGATTTCTATTTCAAGTGAAATCATTCTTCAAGAATGAAGAACAAATAAAGACATTTCAGAATAAAAAAACTGAGTTTGCTTGTCAGAAGACTTATGCTATATGAAATACTAAAGAAAGTTATTCAAGTGAAAGTAAAACTATCCGAGAAGGAAACTCAGATCATAAGGAAGGGATGAACAGCATCAGAAACAATAAGTATTCAAATAAATAGAAAACATTCTTCTTCCTCTTAATTAAAAAATGCACATGAATGCTTAAAGCAAAAATTATAGCACTATCTTGTGGGTTTTATATGTATGCATATGTATATAACATCTGTAGAATAAAGATAGGGAGTAAAGGGAGTTTCTATATTTTATATGAAATGGTAGAACAGTAAATTTAAGTAGAAAGAAAAGTTAAAGATTTATATTGTAATTGCTAGAGTAACTACTAAAACACTAATGCAAATAGGTAAAGGTAAAAATCCAATAGGTAAAGTAAGATATATATCACAGAAATATTCAAATAATTCAAACAAAGGCAAGAAAGGAAGAACAGAGGAATGGCAACATAACAAACAAAAAGAAAATAAAAAAAGAGGTAACTAATCAAAAACAAACAATAAAATAGACTCATTCAATCATATCAGTAATTTTGTTAAATGTCAATGTAATAAATGTATTTATGTATTAAATACTCCAATTAAGGGATAAAAGTTTGTCCGAATGAATAAGAGAATAAAACCAAATTACATTGCTTCCAAAAAGTTTGACCTTTAAATATAGAGACATCGATAGGTTGAAGGTAAATAGATGAAAATAGTATTTTCTATATATAGTCGGCATAAGAAGCCTGGAGTAGCTATTTTAATATCAGCTAAAATAGACCACAAGGGAAAAAATGTATTACTAGAGATAATAAGGGACATTTAAAAATAATAAAATATCAGTACAGCAGGAATAACATAACAATCATAAATGTAAGTGCACCTTAAAACAGAGCTTCAGAGCTGAAGAGCAAGAGTTAAAAGGAGAAAGAGATAAAATCACAATTACATTTTAACACCCTTTTATCAGATCAAAAGATCAGTAAAGACATAGATGACCTTAAAAAATACTATCAACCACTGGACCTAATTGACACTTAGAGAACACTATTCCCATTTACTTCAGAATAGACCTTCATTTTTAGTACACATGGTAAATTCACTAGAAAAGACCATATTCTGGATTCTAAAGCAAGTATAAATTGTATAATTTAACATCATGAGTAAATCATTATTGAATATATTGGAAGGAACGAAGGAAGGAAGGGAAGGAGTAAAGTAGGAGGGCAGGAAGGAGGGAGGGAGGAAGGGAGGGAAGGCGAAAGGAAGGTAATTACACACAGATCACGTCTAGATAGTTTTCCTTTTTTTTTTTTTTTTTTTTTGTTAGCCTTCTCCAACCTATCCACTCATGTTTTTATTCTCAAATAATTGTTGAAAACAGCAGACTGCTTTGTCTTTCCCTTTTTGGTTGCTTTTTCTAGAAACAAAGGTGCAATGTTTCTAAATCCTGAAAATAAAACACAAGACCCTAGGCAGCCTATCATGTGTGTTTATTGTATTATTTAAAGGTAATCAACTCTTCTATGGAGAACAAAATAAACAAATGGCATGGATGAAATGTACAAGGTCTGCTAACTATAATCCCTAGCTTGCTAAGCTGCAAGATATGTTAGACATAGAATAAATACAACCCATGTATGCTGAACACAGATAAAAATGATGGAACGAATGAGAGCTAACTTGTAGATATACAGGCATGGAAGGACCAATTAAGCCTTAAATATTTATAAATCATGGATCATATTATTCCCAGTTGTCAGTAATGTGATCCCTATTGTGACACTGTCACCCACTGATGACACCCATTTTGTGACCTCTGCCAGAGACATGCAGATAAAATCCATAGCTGTTCAGCAAGTCATCGGTGATCTACAGCTATTGGCCAAGCACGCTTGCCCCTGTGTCTCTCTAATCCAACAAGCAGGTGATGGGTCAGAGGACCTTATATCTGCCAAGCACCCTTTCTAAACCTCAACTCTGGTCCTTCTAACTACAACTGTCAGCAGAGAAGTCTGATGAGGCAGGGAGAGGGCAAGGGAGAGGGAGAGAGAGGGGGAGAGAGACAGGCAGAATTAGAGAGAGAGATGGGCATGTGTATCACAGGCTTCAGGTACTGTGTTTCTTCCACTCCAAATGCATCCTACTATTAGAAGTATGTTAACCTACACCAATACTTTGCCTTTACTACGTGTAACATTTTGGAAATTGGTTAAATAAACTATTTGATTTGAGCGTGTTAATTTGGTCTGTGAGTCTCTCTGTTCTGCAACCTCTGGTTTTAAAATTTTAAGAGGTCTCAGAATTTCCTAGAGGTTGAATGATTTTAAGTCATTCCAAATAAACTAAAAGCAGATCACACACACACACACACACACACACACACACCCCAGTAACAACACCATCAAATACAAGTACTGGACAAAGCACTGAATTTTGAAGCAGAAAACCTTCAAGCCTGTGGTTCACAGAGTTTCAAGTAATTGACTTGACCTGTCCTTCTGATTATCTCTTTCTTCCACATAGAATTGTGATGATTAAACAGTTTAAACTTCTCAAATTATAATGATTTAAAGTACCAAAATGTCAGGACATTTTACATTTTCTAAGTAGATAGGTTTTTTTCTAATGTAAAATGTTAGTGTAAAATATTATGTAGTCTAACCATTTGGAGGTAACTGGCCTTTTGGTTAGAATGTCTTTAATTTGTTCAATATAATCTAATAAATCAACCACTCTCTTTCCCAATTGTGCATCAGAACCATGTGGGAAGATTTTTCATAACAGATACATGAATCTCATGCTAGGGTTTGGGAGGGTTTTTAATTAAATTAGCCAGGGTGAGATTCCATATACTTAGAGAATAGAGTTTTGACATCTTGAATCTCCAAATTGGTATGGAATTTGACAGAATTTGTCTTTTGGCATTACTAGTAGAATAACACATAAACCTTAATGGAGATAATCAAGTTTGAAGGGTTTTAAGTAATATTTTAAAATATCAGGTGCATAAGGAAATCTATCAAACCTGATTGAGGAAGAGACCAGGCTAAATACTGGCAATGAGAGAACAGCCAACAAAACACCAAAGATGTTGAGACTCGGAAACTTGAGAACTCCACTAAAGAGTGATAATTTCAAGTATGTCTCAATTTCGTTGAATCTCATTTGCCTAACCTTTCAGGAAGCACTAGTTTCCGAAGACCTTTCTGGCTAGGAGGGCCTAATGTGGTCTTTCACGAGAATCACTCCAACCACAAACCACCTTGCTGCTTTCCCCTTTCCCTCTTTCTCCGGCTGCTCCCTGATCTCCATCTCCCACCCATGAATCCAAAGTTGGCAGCACTACAGGAGTCTTTACTGAAATCATATGGAGCTTTCAGAAAAATCTCTGGGATCTTAAAGGAAGAAGAAAACAGTTGTAAAGCAAGAATGGCCTAAGCCAAAATGATATGCATCAGTGGACTCCCAGACAGGACTGGCGGATGCCTCTGTCTGAAACCGGTCTCTTCATTCTGCTTCCTGAATTTCATCTTTTGAAGATTCTCAAATTCACCGTGGGCCAAAGTCAACTTCATTGTTAGTCACTAACTTGGGGTCCTAAAGTAGCCTAAATAGGGCTTTGCTACTGCAATTCCAGACTCAATGTTGAAAGTTTTCGTGAACGTGGAACCAGGGACCGGACATGTCTGCCTCCCCATGTTGTTTTTTGATTCTTCCTAACACTACAATACATGTGTCAGACTTTGCTGAAAAAAGATATAATTAAAGTGAAATGTACATGTAGCCAATTGAAAAATTATCTCCATAAATAGAGGGAAAAAGCATTAAAATATTAACTCCTTCACAGGGGTCCCCTAAGGGTGCACATAGTCCTAGATTAGTTTCCTTGTCCCTGTTCTTATTGCCATCTCAGCAACACCTCCTTCAGATATCAATTGCACAAGCCACAAATCCACCTAGGGACCAACGCCCATTCATAACTCCCTATCCATGGAAGTCCCTTTCTTTCCCCTGCAACAACCCACCCCCAACGCAGTAATCTACAACACACAGTGATCCCAAACAGTTCATATCCAAATCAGAGGAAATTAGTCTACAGTAGCATAATTAAAGGGAATGAAGGAGCCAGTGAGGAGCAGGACCATCCTTCTAATGAGAATCAATCACCTGACTCCATGAACCAATCTCTCCTTCTCCCCTAACTTCTCTGTCTTTTCCTATAATCTCAAGGAAGTTTTTTTTTTCCTTCTAAGAAACAGTACAAGAAGAGCAATCAACGGCCTGAATTCAGCAAAATCTACACACTAGACATCATTATGAAGGACAGAAGTTTCTTTTTGTTCACCTTCAGCAGCAAAGGGATGGGAGTAGGAAAACACGTCCCTATGTCTGGCTATGCACACTCTATTTGTGTGATTCCAGACAAAAACACCACTGCATTAAAGATGCAGATAAATAAGACACATTACAATTCCAAAGGTTAAAATGTGAAACACTTTTTAGATACAGTTACAGTTTTTAGATACACTTCTCTTTGAAGAAGCAAAGTAAGGATAATCTTTATGTACCTTTATGAAATTTAACATAAATATCACTATCTCTGGGGAAATCTGTTTCTGTCACAGCATGACTTTTTTTTCTATAAATTAGGTGGCAGAAGATACATTGATTATCTTTGCATAAAAATAAATAGTTCATCAGTAAATATGGAAAATTTATACTATATCTATTTGTGACACACATAGCATATCCTCTCCTCATAAACTGAGACACTAGTTTTCAAATTGTAAATGAAGTTTGTCCAAACAATAATAACCCTTTAAACCTACTGAAAATTGTTTCCTGTAAATTTTGAAATTGTCACATAATTCTAAAGTTTTGTGATCTGACCTCAGCACACATATTAAAGAAATTAATTAACTAAAGTACACTGATAAATTTTAGTTTTAAAAATCTATGTTTTAAGACAAAGAAAAGCAGCTTATTACTGACAAGTTCATCAGAAGTTTGCTACTTTTATTTAATCAGAGTGATTCTCAAACTGAGTCTTTGCATTTCTGTATACTCAATGATGGTGACCAAGCCAAAACCCAGAAATCACACTGAATAAGCCAACATGATTCAACTTTTGGCCACTTTTATTTTTCTAGGATTAAATATATAGATACAATCACAGTTGATATATATGTTGGATATGTGGATGAAAACACAAAAAACAATAACAACATATTCAGCTTTTTTTCCTCAATGAAAAGACCAAGGCTGCTTAATTTTGCACAGGGAAAAATGGTATTACTGTATACTGTGTATACTAGTAATGTATCATAATGCATACTAGTAACAAAGACTATGAAAACTTTCAGGAAAAAATCATTAAATTAATGCCTTAATAAACGTATTAGATGACCAGAGGAATTCTTTAATCTGATTAACTGCTTACAACCTCTTAAATCAGACAAATTTTGTGAAAAAAAAAAAAAAGTATTTATTCATGTTTAGTTAAATAGTTGGTAATTCAAGATTATTTTAGCTGTCAAGATATTTGTGGAGATTTGATCAAGAAATTTAATTTCATGCTTTAATTTGTATTAATATATCCCTACATCCAAACTCTTAGAAAAGATCAACTTACCTAAAAAATATATTTTATCTTACCAAATATATATTCCCTAAAATTTTGATGTCAACCTCACATTCTCTCTCAATATCTCAAGTAAACATTATCTTAAATGTGATCTCACTTTATTCTTAGGCTTCTGAAGTAATTATTGAGAATATTAAGTATTCTCTATCTATGTAAAAACAGTATTTGTTATTACACAGAGCACTAATATACTCTGGAAAATACTAAAAAGATTTAGAAATAATATTGTGATTAAAAAGTATATAGTATGTTCAGGAACTAATTTATACTCAAATGAAAAGACAAATTATTATGCAAGCCATTATATAATTTCCAAATGAAATCTAATGGAGTTAAGAAAAGGGTAGAACACTTAGTGCTTTGAAGAGTATTATGTATGCTACGATTTGGTGAGTTTTTTTCTTTGTGTTTCTCTTTCTGCCTGATTTTTGTGTATTTAATTCCTATAATTGAGAGCAGTTTAGTGTAGGATTGTACCAGATAGTTTTGTAACAATAAATGACTATTTTATTCCTTTATTGTACACTCTTAGTATTGGATTTCTTGGGGGTTTTTTTGTTTTGTTTTGCTTTGTTTTTTACTAATTTCCCTGTGTGTGTATGTGTGTTCTGTGTGCCTTAACTGATACCCATAATAGCAGATCAGAGAAATTTCATAGCAAAATGATTTGTGCTGAGCTTTGAAAGATGTATAAGGTTGTGGTATTTCAGATATGCTAATTTTTATTTATAATCAGTCCTGATATACAGAAGGAATTATTCAAATCTAGAGTAGTAAAAATATTCACTATTTAACAGTTTGAAAAAAAAACTAAAACTTTACCAATTCTGGACATTTGGACAATGTCAACACAAATTATTGAAGTTAAATTTTATGGTTTAAAAAAAAAAGTATGTACCATAATGAAAATAAAAACAATAGGTGCTAGCCAGATTTAAGCTTATTTTACTTTGGTTTTTCCGAACTCAGGAAAATGAACTTAAGTATACAGGTAAACATCTACAAACATTTAATTTTTGAAGAATGAAAATTGCAAGTACATGAAAAATATTTAAATATATTTTATTTTGTAAAGATAAGAACATATCGAGGTTTGCCATTTTCTTTTGAACTAATAGCGTATTCAAATTGTGTTCAGTTACTTGCAATTATTATTTGCAGTTATTATTTCTTTTCTTCTGCTTACTTTGGATTTAATTTGCTTTTTTATTCCAGTTACCTAAGATGAAAATTTAGATTATTGCTTCTAGATCTTCCTTCTTTTCTTTTCTAATGTATGCATTCAGTGTAATTTCACTCTACACACTGCTTTCACTGTATCCCACAAATTCTGATATGCTTTCACTTTCATTCAATTCAAAATATTTTTAAATTTCTCTTGGAAGTTTTCTATGACCCATTCATTATTCAGAAATGTACTTGGGGGACTTCCCTGGTGGCACAGTGGTTAAGAATCCGCCTGCCAATGCAGGGAATACGGGCTCAAGCCCAGGTTCAGGAAGATCCCACATGCCAGGGAGCAAATAAGCTACTAAGCCTGTGCTCTAGAGCCTGCGAGTCACAACTACTGAGCCCGAGTGCTGCAACTACTGAAGCCCGTGCACCTAGAGCCTGTGCTCTACAGCAAGAGAAGCCACCACAATAAGAAGCCCGCGTACTGCAATGAAGAGTAGCCCCCACTCTCTGCAACTGGAGAAAGCCCGTGCGCAGCAACGAAGACCCAAATAAATAAGTAAATAAATAAATAAAAATATATTTGGGGATTTTCCAGTTTAACTCCATTGTGATATGAGATCAAACACTGTATGATTTCTCTTCTTTAAAAAAATTTTTTATTGTTTATTGTTTACAATAAACTGCATACATTTAGAGTGTACAATTTGGTATCCCAATCTCCCAATTCATTCCCCCCAACACTCCCTACTTTCCCCACTTGGTGTCCATATGTTTGTTCTCTACATCTGTGTCTCTATTTCCACCTTGCAAACCAGTTGATTTGTACCATTTTTCTATAGTCCACATATATGTGTTAACATACGATATTTGTTTTTTTCTTTCTGACTCACTTCACTCTGTATGACAGTCTCTAGATCCATCCATGTCTCTAGAAATGTCCCAGTTTCATTGCTTTTTACAGCTGAGTAATATTCCATTGTGTATATGTACCACATCTTCTTTATCCATTCATCTGTTGATGGACATTTAGGTTGCTTCCATGTCCTGGCTATTGTAAATAGTGCTGCCATGAACATTGGAGTGCATGTGTCTTTTTGAATTATGGTGTTCTCTGGGTATATGCCCAGTAGTGGGATTGCTGGGTCATATGGTAGTTCTATTTTTAGTTTTGCAAGGAACCTCCATACTGTTCTCCATAGTGGCTGTATCAATTTACATTTCCACCAGCAGTGCAAGAGCGTTCCCTTTTCTCCACACCCTCTCCAGCATTTACTGTTTTAGATTTTCTGATGATGCCCATTCTAACCAGCGTGAGGTGATACCACATTGTAGTTTTGATTTGCATTTCTCTAATAATTAGTGATGTTGAGCAGCTTTTCATGTGCCTCTTGGCCATCCATATGTCTCCTTTGGAGAAATGCCTGTTTAGGTCTTCTGCCCATTTTTTGATTGGGTTGTTTGTTTTTTTTGATATTGAGCTGGATAAACTTTATATATTTTGGAGATTAATCCTTTCTCTGTTGATTCGTTTGCAAATATTTTCTCCCATTCGGAGGGTTGTCTTTTCATCTTGCTTATAGATTTCTTTGCTGTACAAAAGCTCTGAAGTTTCATTAGGTCCCACTTATTTATTTTTGTTTTTAATTTATTTATTTGTTTTTATTTATTTTATTTTTGTTTTTATTTATTTAAGGTGGGTTTTATGGCCTAGAATGTGGTCTGTCTTGGTGAATGTTCCATTTGAGCTTGAGAAGAATGTGTATTCTCTGTTGTTGGATGAAGTAGTACTATAGATGTCAATAATATGCACATGATTGATGGGTTGAGTACAACCATGTCCTTTGATCTTTCTGCCTGCTAGATCTGTCCATTTCTGGCAGAGGGGTGTTGAAGTCTCCAACTATCATAGTGGAAACATCTATTTCTCCTTGCCACTATATCATTGTTTACTTCATGTAGTGTGACACTGTGTTATTAGGCATATAAGTCTTCTTGGAGAATGGATGCCTATATCATTACATAAGGTCCCTCTTTATCCCTGATAATTTTCCCTATTTTGAAGTCTATTTCTTAATTTAATTATAATTCTATAATATTTTATATTTATATAATTTAATCCTATATTGAATTAGCATAGCTACTCCTGCTTTCTTTTGATCATATATTTGTCTCCACCTATTTACTTATAATTTATATGTCTTTATATTTAAATTGTATTTCTTGTAGACAATATATAGTTGTGTCTTGTGTGTTAGATCCACTCTGACAATCTCTGTGTTTTAACTGCATTTAGATCATTGACGTTCTACGTGATTATTAATATAGTTGGATTACAATCTACCATATTCACTTTTGTTTTCTATTTGCTGTCCTTGTTCTTTATTCCTATTTTTGTTTTTCACTCTTTTTGCCTTCAGTGGTTTTAATTGATCATTTTATGTGATTCCATTTTCTCCCATTTCTTAGCATATCAGTTACACTATACCACTTCATGGGTAGTTTGGGTATCTTATAATAAAATATTTTTAGCTCCTTCCATCCCTTTATCATTGCTATCATTCCTTTTACTTACATACAAGCATACATAAGCATATATATACATACACACACATATACATATACATATGATATATATAGTTATACATAATCAAATATATTGTTGGTATTATTATTTTGAATAGATTGTTATCTGTTAGATCAATTAAAGAATAAGAAAAATAAAAAGTGTTTATTTTACCTTTGTTATTCTTTCTTTGATGCTCTTCCTTAGTTTGTATAGATCTGAGTTTTGACCTATACTATTTTCCTTCTGACTAACTTCTCTTCACATTTCTTGCAAGGCAGACCTACTGACAACAAATTCCCTCAATTTTTGTTTGTCTGACAAAGTCTATTTCTCCCTCACTTTTGAAAGGTAATTTTGCAGGGTACAGAATTCTAGGTTGGTGGGTTTTTCTACCAACACTTTAAATATTCATTCCATAGTCTTCTTCCTTGCATGGTTTCTGAGAAGTCAGCTGTAATTCTTATCTTTGTTCCTCTACAAGGAAGGTGTTTTCATCCTCTGGCTTCTTTCTGGGTTTTTTCTTTATTTTTGATTTTCTGTAGTATGAAAATGATACACCTATGTGTAGTTTAGGGGGTTGTTTGTTTGCTTGTTTTGGCATTTATCCTGCTTATTCTCTGAGATTCCTGGATTTGTGGTTTGGTGTCAGACATTGAGAAAATTCTAAGTTAGTGTTGTTTCAAATATTTCTTCTGTTCCTTGCTCCCTTTCTTTTCCTTCTGGTTTATCCATTTTACATGCATGTTTTACCTTTCATAATTGTCCCACAGTCTTTGTATATTCTGCTTTGGTTTTTAGTATTTGTCTCTTTGCTTTTCAGTTTTTGAAGATTCTGTTGAAATATGCTTTTGCTCACAGATTCTTGCCTCAACTATATTCAATCTACCAATAAGCCATCAAAGATAATCCTCATTTCTGTTATAATTCTTTAGATCTCTATCATTTCTTTTTGATTCTTTCTTAGGATTTTCATGTCTCTCTCACATTGCCCATCTGTGCTTTCATGTGCCTACTTTATCCACTAGAACTCTTAGGATATTAATTATAGTTGTTTTAAAATCCCAGTATGATAATTCCAACATCCCTGCCATTTCTGATCCTGATGCTTGCTCTGTCCCTTCAATTTGTGTTTTTTGCCTTTTGGTGTGCCTTGTAGTTTTTTGATAATGAAATAGAATGTCTTGAGTAAAAGGAAATACTGTAAATAGGACTTTGGTAATGTGGTGGTGAGCTGTTGGGGGGAGAGAAAATGTTCTATAGCCCTGTGATTAGGTCTCAGTGTTTTAGTGAGCCCAGGCTTCTGGACTGTGAACTTCACAAGTGTTTCTCAGTGGTTTCTCCCCCCCCCCCCCTTAAGTGGGACTGGATGGTTATAGTGGGCTGGAGTTGGGTATTTCCCTTACCTCAGGTCAGTTGGGATATGTTAATACCCCAATAGGTTAGACTCTGGTTAACTAGTTTCTCCTGAAGGCAGGCCTTGTTAAGAACAGAGTATTCTGGAGAATTTCAAAATGGTTTCATTTCTCTTCCCCTTGCCAGAAGCAAGAGGAGATTTTTCTCCGATATTTACTGTGGGAAACTGGTTGAGTTCATGGAGGTAAATCTTATAATATGGTGAGGGCTTTTCATCACTGGGTCCCTCTGGAGGTTTTAACTCTCACAGTTGTCCTTGTTGAGCCTCCAGCAATTCACCAATTACGGTTCAGTTTTTCAGTTGTTCCTACCTTGGCACTTGTTTCCACTCGTGTCTCTTCTCCAGGACACCATGACTCCCTGTATTCATTGTTTATCTCTCCAATCTTGGGGGCAGCTGTTTATTCTGTGTCCTCCCCTCTCTTTCAGATCCAATAAGAGTTGATTTTTCAGTCCATTCACCCTTTTACATGTTATTCAGATGAAGTGGTAACTTCTAAGCTCCTTACACACAGAATAGGAGTTCACCCAGAATATTCATTTTTTAATGGAAAAAGACATTTCTTCTTTTCTACCTTTAACAGCCTTGCAAAGCAAACTACTTAGTGCTGAGTTCATGACATTCTCATTTACAACCTAGTTTGCAAAGAATCATTTTTAAAAACTGTAATTATCTTTTCCAGGTGGCAAAGTCGATTGTCTATTTCTTTGTAACTCTTCGAAGATGTTATGAATCCTCATTATGACACACTAAAAAGAGATCAGACTGCTCAGATTTGAATTGTTTCACAAGTTATAATTTGGTTATTTCTATAACTGTATTTCCAAAAACTGTAAGCTTTTCATCTCTGGTAAGTCCTATATGTATAAGATATATTGGCATGAAATAAAATACAAATCCCTTACTTCTTATCCTCTTTTTTCTAATAGTCTTGTTCATATAATGCAAATCCTGTTTCTCAAAAATGGATGCTCATGCATTTAACAACAGTGTTTCAAAAAATAAGAAGTAAAATCTGACAGTACTGAAAGGCGAAATAGCTAAGCCCACAATCATAGGTGTAGGCCTCAATATTCTCAGTAATAAATATAACTAGTACAATATAACTAACAATAAATCAATAAACATATAGACGAACTAGAAAATACTATCTACCAACTACATATAATTGCCATTTATAGAATACTACAACCAACCAGAGCAAAATGTATATTTTTTTCAGGTGCACATTGAAGATTTATCCAAATAAATCATGAAACAAACCTCAGGCTTGTTGTCCTGAAATAAACCTTACCAATTTAAAAGAATTGCAATCATTCAATATATGTTCTCTGACTATAATGGAGTTAAGCTAGAAATCAATAACAGAAAAACAAGAGGAAATACCCAAGCTAGAAATCAATAACAGAAAAACAAGAGGAAATAAACAATTCATGGTCGAAGAACAAGTCTCAAGAGAAATTAGAAAATATTTTGAACTGCAGGAAAATGAAAATACAACATATCAAAATTTGTGAGATACAGTAAAAGCAGTGCTTATAGAAAGTTTATAACATTTAATACTAATATTAGAATAGAAGAAAGGTCACAATTCATAATGTAGACTCCTTTGAGAAACTAGAAAAACAAGATCAAAATAAATCCAAATCAAGCAGAAGAGAAGAAATAATAAAAATAAAAGCAGCAATCAATGATTGGAAAACATGAAAACAATAGTGAAAATCAGTGAAACCAAAAACTGCTTCTTTAAAAAGATCAATAAAATTGATAAAATTCTAGCAAGACTGACAAAGAAGAGGAGAGAGAAGGCAAAAGTTAATAATATTAGGAGTAAAATAGGGAATATCATTGAAAACCTCACAGTCATTAGGAGGATAACAAAGGAATACTATGAACAACTAACTCTAGGCACATAAATCTGACAACTTGTATAACAGTCCAATTCCTCAAAACCCACAAACTATTAGAATTCACCCATGATGAACTAGATAACCTAAGTAGTCCTATAACTATTAAATAAATTGAATTCATAGTTTAAAACCTTCCAAAAAAGAAATTTTCAGGTCCATATTGTTTTACTGGCAAATTCTACAAAATATTTAAAAGGAAAGAACATCAATTCTACACATTCCTTCAGAAAGTAACAAATATTCATCTATGTTTGTCCAAGATTCATTTGGAAGTGATTTCTACATGATCACATCAAATACTGAATGTCAAAACCCTGAAAATTACATGAAAAGTACACACACTCATGTATAAATGCTGATAGGCAGAGATGACTGAGAATTACAATGTATCTGAGCTTTATTATTTCATCCAAATAAACATGAGCTTGAAATTTCTAAATCTCACAGTTAAAACCTAGCTATGTTACAATTAACTCAAAGCCTAAAATAATTTATAACTTTGTTTCAGTAAATCACCCTATATAGACATTTTGTATGCATTTTTTATGCATCCAGGAGTCCGGGAGGACAAAAGCATAATTCATGAGACAAAGAGAGAAAGAGAAAAGACAATTAAATAGTGTGCTTGATTCCCAACCATTCTACTCATAAACACATACCCAGGAGTGAACATTAGGTAGGAAACATGATCTGCTATTTCCTCAGTTGGCTTCAGTTCTTGAGTGTCTCCCATAAAGTGAGTAACTCTCCTTTTGAGTGCATATATGTAATGAATATAATACACATACTACATATATTTCTATATGTATTAAATATGCATATGTATTAAAATACACATACATACATATAGTAAATAACATTTAAGTCTACTAAGCCAATGGTTAAACTAAACTGAAGAAATAGTAATTTACATCAGACAAAGATCAGGTATACTGCATTTTTTAGCTGATTTAAGAGAATTTTCAGAAATAATTTTCATTATAAATTATTTTTACCTTATGTGTCAACCATAACACCCAATCTGAGTAAAAGATGTAACTCTATTCTACTTGATTCTGTGAGGTTACATTAACCTAGAAACACAATGCACATCTGAGCATTTATTTACACGATCAGAGATTTTAAGAAGTGAACAAAATGGCACCATAATATATAATAACTCTGAGAAACAGGAGAAGAAATGCTGATATGACACTAAAGGAATGGCCAAATGTACTATAATATGTTACATGACAATAAATATGAGCTGATAAAAGAAGGAGGAGAAAGGTGTTGGCAATCAAAGAGCACAGTAGAGTAGGACAAACAAACGTAAGCTGCGGTGAACAAAGAAGAACACAAGTGTGCTACAGGGCAGACCATTGATGCTAAGCAATCACACTCAATGAAAACATTAAATACTCTCTGGATGAAAATTGCAGTCTATCTACTACCTTAGACAGCTTCTCTATGACACAAACCACCTCAACTAAATATGAGAGTATATGATATTTCCCTTTTTGTTGGGGGCACTGAATAAATCATTGCTTAAGGTATGCACTACAACACATTTCTAAGAGTTCAAAACTTATACTGGTTATTGATCAATTAATTCTATAAACGTTTTCATACTTTGTTTACTAATGAGTGCCCAGGTGACAAAAAGTTGAAATTATTGTTTTAGGAAATTTCACAGAACTGAAGATCACAAAGAGGTCCAAGACTTGTCTTGCTTATTCACACTCAGTTCATTTATTTCCCTTGAAAAACCGATTCCACAGAGTAGATTATTTCTTCCCCCTTGAAAACTCCCTTCTTCATTTCCCTAAGACTTTAAATTAAACAACACTCTGAATTGAAAAGTATATTCTTCTTCCTATAGGTATTCATGCACCCTAAATATACAGATTTCAATCAAAAACACCCTACAGTTGATGACATAATATCATTATGAGAGCAGATATAATCTCAGATTTTTTTTGGTGTGCATTTCTTTTATCTATTATCCCCAGTCCCATCCCTATCCCCACCATGTATTAAAGTGTACCCTTCTAAACTTCCTTCCATTACTTTACTCTTACATATTCATCGAAACATATTAAATTATATTTGGGTAAAGAATCTGTACCCAGATGAAAAGACAGCTTTTTTGTGAGCTATTATTTCCAAATGAGATCTTAGTTCATTGAGGTAAAAAATGTACTAGTTTGAGTAGTATTATGTAGGCTCTTAGTTTGTGGGCTTTTTTTTTCTTTGTTAGTCTGTAACTCTGTCTAGTGTGTTTTTAGTTCCTGTAATTGACAGTCATGATTTAACATAGGATCTTACCAGGTAATACCAAAGCAATAAACAACTATTTTATACTTTTCTTAAGCATTTAAGTATGCATAAAAATATATACAACTATTTGTGCATGCTTGTAAAACAAATACATCTATGCATTTCACTGGACTTCCTACTTTCATTCAATGTTAGATTTTGCAAATCCACCCACGCTGATAAATGTAGTTCTGTTTAACTTAATACTATGTACGCTTTGTAGAGTATTCTATCATACTACTGTATGAATTTTGTCCATTATTGAATGATCATCCTCTAAGATAGGACATTGGACTCTTTCGCTAATATAGGCAATATTTCAAAAACACACATATACGTGTTGTCTTATAATTGCAAATTCGTCTTAGCAGTCAAACACTGGGCTCATCTCTCGCGGTTTCTTTCTTTTCCAAGATCTTATTCCTTTAATTTTTCATTTTCGTGTAGCTCTCTGCTGCTTTCAAGGAGACATTGCTTCAGATTTTATCCAAAATTTTTAATTATTCTCAATGAAATCATGGTTGGCAAATTACCTTGCCCACAGTTAACTAAAAGCCCCATTTACCCCTCACATGCTAATTCTTCCTTATACCTCAAGTTTTACTGTTTGTCTTTTTTTCCTCTAAATTTTCCTAGAAGAATGGTAATACTAGACATAATAGGGGAAGCAACATGACTCACAAAGAATTGACTTATTCATCCTGACCAAGTCAGGAAAGATACAGCAGAACTTCAGTATCCAAGAAGTTCTGGAGTGGTCAGGCTTGCTACAGACCTTTTTTTACCTATAATCCAGACTACAACCATGATGATCTGATCTTTTCTTTCTTTCTGAAATCCAGCCCCAGATTTCTTCCAAACGAAAACTACCTAGATCACAGTTGCTTAACTTCTGATAAAAATCACTATTGACTTCATTTGCTTGAGTTATTCTGTTTCTCCACAATATCTTGCTGACTCATGCATAACCTCCTGAATTTACTGTAATAATTTCTTTTAACTTAAACTGATACATTTTCTCTTTTTAGTACAATAGATTTCTCTTCTGATCCCTACTATCCAATATTTCACTATTTTCACATAATTCCCATTTGTTTCCTTCAGAGCAGTTATCACAACTTTTAATAGTATTTTGTTCTGTTTTTTTCTTTCTCCCCTACTACAATGTAAACTCCATGAAGGCAGGAATCATGTCTGTCTAGAGATGCCATTGTATCTCTAGTATGTAAAAAATCTTCTGACGCAAAAAGGACACTTGAGTAAATATTTCTTGAGTTATTTCATGTGTTTTCATTTGTCAGTGCTGTGGATTTCAAAGCAGATTTTAAGGTCAATGAAAAAAAAACTGAAGCTGAAAGGCCCTTTTGAAGTATGTACCATGTACCAAACACTTAAGGTGTTTTATTTATTCTTATAGAACATTTAATGTAGGCATCGTGATCCCCATTTTATAGATGAAGAAGTTAAGTAAATTCTACAGGGAAATTAAGTAAATTCTACAAATTTAGCTCCTGATGGCAGAGATGAAGTTTAATCCCATTTCCATTTGATTGTGAACTCAGACCTATCTACTGTACCACACTGCCCTAGGGGGAGCACTTTTGATTTATAGATAGCTTTAGATAATCTTCATAAACTCTGTGCAATTTAAATGCACGTATATGTATGGCTGAGTCACTTTGCTGTGCACCTGAAACTAGCACAACATTGTTGATCAACTATACTCAATATAAAATAAATTTTTTTTAAAAAAAGAAAAAAATTTTAAAGCCTGAGTGAAAAAATAATAAATAATTTAATTTAATTTAATTTAATTTAAATTCTTTGAACTCCAGTGTGCTTCTCTGCGTCATCTCTCCATGTGCCAGAATGCACATTCAGGAAACAAGCAATTCCTGTCAGAAGCAGTGCATTCACATTATTTGTATTTCAATTTCCTTGTCACAAAACTGTCTGGAATTATGATTATATATCATTACTCTTAAAGACATCTCATCTCCATAAATTTTATACCTAAATTATTGGGGTACATTCAATTTGCAGATGTCACTTGTAATATATACATAACTGATGTTTTTCTAGATTACCAGGTCATTGAAATTGAGTGGACAACCTGTTTTTCTAATATTTGGGAAAAGAATATATCAAAAGTAACCATGGCATATAATAACAGGTGGGACCCAAGCCGTTGTAGGGCCAACATATTTAATGCTCAGAGGTGGAACCTAAGGTCCAGGGAGATTACATAACTGGCACAATGCTAAGCAGCTTGCTAATGTCATAGCCAGCAACATTCTGATCACTTTATAACATGCATATTTCTGATGAGTCACTGTCTTTGCTAGTGGCATAGCTAGCAGCATGCTAATCACTTTATAACATACATACCACTTATCAGTTCCTGTTTCCCAAGTGAGTGGTTCATAAATAATAAATTATAATGTTTCATCCTAAGAGTTTTATGATTTCTTTCTCCCTGACTATGACTAATTCTCCTTTTCCCTGGTTCCGATACCCAAATTCTCATTAAGTGCTTGGTTCTGTAACGTAACTTTTCAATACAACATTCATTAGTTACACTAATTGGACAATGAATTATTATTCTCAAAGGGGCAAATTCTTTTGCATTTCAGTAGCTATGAAATGGAAACCCTGAGTAAACTTACTGGGCTTTTTATGATAAAAGTTTGGATGTGTGATTTATATAGTCTAGAAATCTTAAAAATAATCATATTTGGCAATCTCAACTTTATCCCAGCATTTATGCAGGAATTCAACAAAACATTTACTGAGCATCTACATGCTGCAGTAATTTACTTATACGAAGATATGTAGTTTATATTCTCTGTCAACAAAAAGTTCACTTATAGATTAGTGGAGTAAACATACACAAAGACATAATATTAAATTATGTAATAATATATACGGTAAGGACATTCTGGAAAAGTACAGCCCAAATTATGTACACATTTTTTTTTCTTTTCAGCTTTATGAGATATAATTGATAAATAGGAATTGTATACATTTAAGGTATACTTCTTGATGTTTTGATATAGGTATACATCGTGAAATGATCACCATAATCAAGCTAGTTAATATACTCATTGTCACATAGTTACCATTGGTGTGGTGTGGGTGGGGGGTGCAAATGCTTAGGATCTACCCTCTCAGCAAACTTCAAGTATACAATACAGTTTGTTGCCTATAGTCACCATGCTATACTTTAGATCTCCAGAACTTATTCATCTTACATAACTGAAATTTTGTAGCCTTTGGCCAATATCTCCTCATTTTCCCTTCCCCTTGGCAACCTACTCTGTGTTTCTATGAAAGCACTTCTATGATTCCACATATAAGTGAGGCCATGCATTACTTAACTTTCTGTGTCTGGCTTATTTACCTAGCATAATGTCCTACAGGTTCATGCATGTTGCCACAAACAGCAGAATTTTGTTCTCGTGAATAATATTCTAGTGTGTGTGTGTGTGTGTGTGTGTGTGTCACATTTTCTTGATCTATTCATCCATCAATAGACACTAAGATTGTTTTCACATCTTTGCTATTGTAAATAATGTTTCAATGAACATGGGAGTCCAGTGTCTTTTTGATATCCTGTTTTCATTTCCTTTGGGTATATACCCAGAAGTGGGATTGCTGGGTCATATGGTAGTTCTATTTTTAATTTTTTGAGGAATCTCCATACTGTTGTCTATAATGGCTATACCAATTTACAATCCCACCATTAGTGTATCAGGATTCCTTTTTCTACACATCCTCAACAATACTTGTTAACTTTTTTCTTTTTGATAATAGTCACTATAACAGATTTGAGGTTATATCTCATTGTAGTTTTGATTTGCACACTCCAATAATTAGTGACGTTAATTACTTTTTCATATAACTGTTGGTTTTTGTATGTCTTCTTTGGAGAAATGTGTATTAAGGTCTTTTGTCTATTTTTTAATCAGGGTTTTTGTTTCTTGTTTTTTGTTTTTCTACTGAGTTTATGAGTTTCTTATGTATATTGGATGTTACCCCTTTGTCAGATACATGGTTTGCAAATATTTTCTCCCATTCCATAGGTAGCCTTTTCATTTTGTTGTTTCTTCTTCTGTTGTTTGTTCCAGAAGCTTTTTAATTTGATGCAATCCCATTTGTCTATTTTTACTTTAGTTGCTTGTTATTTTGTGATCATATTCAAAAAAATCACTGTCAAGAAGTTTTTTCCATATATTTTCTTCTAGGTTTCAATCTCATGTTTGTCTTTAATCCATTTTGAATTAATTTTTAATACAGTATGAGATAGGATCCAATGTCATTCTTCTGCATGTGGATATCCAGTTTTCCCAACACCATTTTTTTGAACTTATTGTGGCACTGTTGTCAAAGGTCAGTTGTCCATAAATATGTGGATTTATTTCTGGGCTCTGTATTCTGTTCCACTGATTTATATGTCTGGTTGTATGTCAGTGCCATACTGTTTTAATTACTCTAGCTTAGCTTTGCAGTGTAGTTTGAAATAAGGAAGTGTGATGCCTCCAGTTTTGTTCTTCTTGCTCAAGATTGCCTTGACTATTGGGGCATTTTGCAATTCCAATTGAATTTTAGGATTTTTTTTCTATTTCTGGAAAGAATGCCTTTGGAATTTTGATAGAGGTTACAATGAATCTGTAGATCACATTAGGTAGTATGAACTTTTTAACGTTTGTAATTCTTCCAATCCATGAACACAGGATGTCTTTCCATTTACCTGTGTCCTTTTAAAATTTCTACATCAAAGTTTTCTAATTTTTAGTGTGCAAATCTTTCATCAATTTGGTTACATTTATTCCTTTTTTCAGATATTACATCTACCTTCATCATTAAATTTGGCCTTTAATTTCTTTTCTCAAATAGGTATTATTGTTCTGATCACAGTGTATACTTCATAGCAAAAGTTAAAGTCTATTTTTTCTGTATCTATACTCTAGAAGATTTTCAGCAATATTGGTAATCATGTCACTTGAATGTTTGGTAGAAGCACCCAAAAAGCTTGGTTTTATATTTTTTATATGACTTTGCCCTTCAGATTAAATTTCCCTAGTAGTTATAGGTTTATTCTTGCTATTTCTCAAGTCAATCTTGATGTAGTACTTTTCTAGTGTTTTATTATTTATTTTGTTTCATATTATTTGGAGTAGAATTGCTTGTAGAATTCTCTACATTTTTACTATCCATTCAAATGTATAGTTTTTTTCATTCCATCCATTCATTCAGTTATTCATTTTTTTTTTTTCCTTAAGTTGATCAACACTGTCAGAGATTTATCACTGTAATGGGCTCTTCAAGGTGGTTACTTACAGTCTTTTTGATCCTCTTTATTATAACTCTGTTTTCTATTTTATTGATATTTTATTTTTGTTAATTATCTTATCTCTTCTATTTTCTTTAAATTCTTTCTTTTTTGTCTTCTGACCTCTGAAGTACTAACCTCATTAATTTTTAGCCTTTCTTCTTTTCCAATATAAACACTTAAGAGTATAAATTTTTCTCAGATTCCAGTTTAGTTGTACCTTGCAAGTTTTATATGTAGTATTTAATTGTCATTCAGGTTTACGCATTTTTTATTTCCATTATGATTCACTATTTGACCTACGGAATATTTATTCATTTGTTTTTTAAAAGTCTTGCTTTTTTCTTTTTAGTAATTACTGTCTTATGTCAGTATTGCATGCTTTATAATTCTTTTTTATTGTTCTACCACTTCTTGGCACTGAGTCCTTTTCCATAGTCTCTCCTTTTATTTTTTGATGGAATTTCTAAGAACTCAGCCAAAAAAATTCTTAAGAGATTTTCAAAATGTTGACAAATACAGAGTAGAAAAGATCTTCAGGAAAAACCCAAAAGTGGAGAAGTGTGTTTTCAATACTATTTTCTGAGAAAAGTAGAGATAGTATTTATGGATAAGCTTCCCCCAATGGAAACACAGTTTCTCCATATATGCCTGATGAGATAGTTCCTCTATTTCACAATATCCCCTAGACTCATGCATTCCTTCTGGTTAAAAATTACAACGAGGGTCTATAAAACACACTGAGTTTTAAGAATATCATTTCTTTTTCTTTTTTTTTAAAGCTCTTTATTTGAATATAATTGCTTTACACTCTTGTACCAGCTTTTGAGGTACATCACAGTGAATCAGCTGTATTTATACATATATCCCCATATCCCCTCCCTCGCGTGACTCCCTCCCACCCTCCCTGTCCTGGCCCTCTAAGGCATCACCCATCATCGAGTTGATCTCCGTTTGTTATACAGCAACTTCCCACTAGCTAGCTATTTTATAGTTTGTAGTGTATATATATCTATGCTACTCTTTCCGTCCCAACTTCCCCTTCACCCCCCGCCCCCCCAACCCCGTGTCCTCCAGTCCATTCTCTACATCTGCATCCTTATTCTTGCCCTGTCACTGGGTTCATCAGTACCTTTTTTTTTTTTAGATTCAGTTTATATGAGTTAGCATACAGTATTTGTTTTTCTCTTTCTGGTTTACCTCACTCTCTGTGACAGACTCTAGGTCTATCCACCTCATTACCTATAGCTCCATTTCATTGCTTTTAATGGCTGAGTAATATTCCATTGTATACGTGTGCCACATCTTCTTTATCCATTTATCTGTTGATGGGCATTTAGGTTGCTTCCATATCCTGGCTATTGTAAATAGTGCTGCAATGAACATTATGGTACATGTTTCTTTTGGGATTATGGTTTTCTCTGGGTATATGCCCAGCAGTGGGATTACCAGATCACATGGTAGTTCTATTATTAGTTTTTTAAGGAACCTCCAAACTGTTTTCCATAGTGGTGGTACCAACTTACATTCCCACCAACAGTGCAGGAGAGTTCCCTTTTCTCCACACCCTCTCCAACATTTGTTGTTTGTAGGTTTTTTGATGATGGCCATTCTGACCAGTGTGAGGTGATACCTCAGTGTGGCTTTGACTTGCATTTCTCTAATGATTAGTGATGTTGAGCATCTTTTCATGTGTTGTTGGCCATCTGTATGTCTTCTTTGGAGAAACGTCTATTTAGGTCATCTGCCCATTTGTGGATTAGGTTATTTGCTTTTTGGTATAAAGCTGCATGAGTTGATTGTATATTTTGGAGATTAATCCATTGTCCGTTGCTTTGTTGGCAAGTATTTTCTCCCATTCTGATGTTGTCTTCTTGTTTTGTTTATGGTTTCTTTCACTGTGCAAAAGCTTTTAAGTCTCATTAGGTCCCATTTGTTTATTCTCGATTTTATTTCCATTATTCTAGGAGGTTATCATTTCTTATTTGACATAACTGCTATGATGGCTCAGGATTTGTGTGCTGTAAACTTTAGGAATGTGAGGCCAATTATATGTATCTTCTTAGATTTTGAAAATTTAGAAACTATGGATTCGATGATGGTTGAATCCAATTTGGGATATTATGAAATATCTATACTAGATCCAGTAGAGGGAGAACAGCTCAGGACACAGCTGCTGAAGAAGGAATTGAGTCATGAGTTAGGCACATGAGTGTGTGTCCTCTATTGGTAGGGAATATTTTCAGACTTGAACTGTACTAAACAATTTCTACAAGATGAATGATACAATTTGTGGGCTTTAATATTTTTATAAAAAATTATTAATTGAAAATATATTCATCTTGTTTAAATGTGGGGCCCTTTTTTTAATTGATGGCAATTAGTAAGGAATGCAGAATTGTGAATTATTCATTGTATAACCTGTTTGAATATGTTAGGTTAGGCAACATAGTTAGGTATAAATCAGAATGAAAAGGAAAGAAACTAATCAAAATTTAATGTAACTTTGCAGGTAACTTAATGGATGTCTTAATATGACCCACTGGAGATTTTATTGTACAAGAGCAAACATTCTTTGCAAGTCAGAACTACCTGACTCATCACTGATCCCAGACCATTGTGTAAGAACTATGTACCTTGAGAAGTAATTACATAGAGGGAGATATAGGACTTTCTGATACCCTACTGTGAAGAAGAGGACCAGCTATATCTCTAGTTTCCAATGGGTTTGGTTTTACAGCCTAACTGCTTAAAATACACACATACACACACACACACACACACACACACACACACACACACAGCACCCTGGGGAAGGCAAGTAGGGAAACACTCTTCTAACTACCTGTGATATTATAATTTGTAATAAGTAATGTATATTGAATCTTCATGTCAGTCCAACCTCCTAACACAGAGCTCCTAAAACCCTTGGAATATCCTAAATGACCAGAGAGAGAAAGTATCTTTTTGTGTGTTAATAATGTGACTTTTGAAATGCACCTAAGGATGGGGGCTGGTTCCCAGGAGAACCAAGCATGTGATTTGAGGGTTGGAATTTTCAGCCTCACCCCCTCTGACCTCCAGGGAAGGAAGGGGGCTAGAAGTTGAATCAATACCCTATGGCGAATGAGTTATATCAATCATGCCTATGTAATGAAGCCTCCATAAAAACTCAAAATTATGGGGTTTGCAGAGCTCCCTGGTGAACATGTGGAGGTGCTGGAAGAGTGGCACACTCAGACATCATGGAAGCTCCTTGCCCTTTTACCTTATCTTGTCCTATGAATGTCTTCTATCTGGCTATTCCTGAGTTATATCCTTTTATAGAAAACCAATAAGCTAGTAGGTAAAATGTTTCTCTGATTTCTGTGAGTCACTCTATCTGATTAATCAAACCCAAGAAGGGGGTTGTTGGAGCCTCCAATCGACAGCCAATAGGCCAGAAGCACAGGTGCAACCTGGACTTGCAGTTGGCATCTGAAGTAGCAGGGAGGGGCACTCTTGTAGGACTGAACCCTTAACCTATAAGATTTGACCCTATCTCTAGGTAGATAGTGTCTCAGAATTGCTTGATGGTTAGGAACTAAAAACCACCACACAAATCAGAATTGGCATCAGAATTGTACACCACAACATAGTTCTTTCATAAAGGAAATAATACCAGTCTAACCTGGTTAATTCCTTGCCACCAATAGAACTACACTTATCGTTGGATAGGCTTAAAGTACAAGTAAAAGTCAAGTGTAACTATATGGCTTTCACTAACACTTTCTTCTCAGAACATAAGAAAAAAATTTATTGCAAGGAGTAGGTTTACATGATTGCAGCCCATAATCATGTAAACCTACTCCCTGCAATAAATCTATGTATATATATATATATACTATAATCATCCTCAATTATATGTAATCATCCTTTCAAGTCCTATAACCATAAAGTAGTAGGATTTTGGCATGAGGTAAGAAAGAGGCCCCACTTAGAACTTAAGCTAAACTCATGAGCTCCAGCCCAATTTTCCAGAGTGCTCTGCACTGGTGTGACAGGCTTTCATCTAATAATAAAGCAATACTATATTCCTCATTTACAACTCTCCTTTATGTTTATATCTCTTTCAGGAAACTCTGTGATGAGGGTAAATTGGCCAAGGCAGAATCTTGGAATTTCTGAATCTAATCTCTATTCCATAATGTCATCTATATACAACGTCATCCATCAAAATCTCACTCAAATCTGAACGAACACACACACTCACACGAGCACACATACACTACTACACATCCCTTCAGCCCATCTCTGAGTTTACCTGTGGCAACATCAGACAGCCCCCAACACACAGACAGCTTCCCCCCTGAAGCATTGTGTCTCTGAAATTATCTGCCTGGAAGCCTCATCCACTGTCATGGGAGCTTGCTCGGTCCTGGGCTGAGCAAGGGATATAAGGCCCTCAATGGCACCTTTCAATCAGGGAGGGATAAATATCAGAAAATAGGTATCCCAGATTTCCCATTTCAATGTGAAAAAAACTCTCTGGTTCTTCCACATGATTCCTCAAATGGTGTACAGTGAGGAATAGTTCTCTGACTTGAGTTTATCATATGAATGAAATAAGGTCCCATCTGCTTCAGTAGTCCATTAGGATCCCTCCTTGTTTTGCTGTTATAAATATTTTTCACAAAAGAATGCATTTATGAAGTATCTGTTAGAGGCTAGTAGAAGGCTTGCACCCTATGGCAATAGAGAGTAGTAAGATTCAGGGTAGATGGGAATTATGCCTCTTTTGCCAAGCAGGAAAAGAGCAACTTTGGAAGAGGGGATGGGAAAAAAAAAAGAAAAAGAAAAAGAACACTCAATATTTCAGGATGCTTTTCAGGCAATAGAGAAGAAGATGTAAGAAAACAAAGGTTTTGACAGAAGAAAAATAGAACTAATAGACATGTAATGGAAAGAACTACAAGAAATTAGTCTCCCAGTATGCCAAGCTAGGAGTTAGAAGACATGTTCAAGAATTAGGTTCATCAGTTACTGGATATTTGATGTTAATAAAATGACATAATATTTCTGAGTTTCAGATTTTCATCCACAAACTGAGGACAATAATATTCAATTTACAGGACTGTGGTGATGACTAAAAGAAATAATTTACGTGAAAATGTTATAAACTTTAAAAACACATTCAAATGTTAGAAATTATTATTATAACCAATCTTTAGACATGCAAGAAAAAAATCATTTGTTTTTTAAAAAATGGACATAATGCAAAAAGACTAAATAAAGTTTTAAATCCCCAGTTTAATTAACCACGCCTTTCTAAGGGCAGGCATGCTACAGAATTGTTACCAGCAAGTCTGCTCTATCAATGCCATTGTTTTGTTATCAGTTTGTCTATTCAACTTGGCAGTGCACTTTTATATCTCCACAATACATATCAAAAGCCTGTGTTAGCTAAGATGTCTTAGAGAACACAAAGATAAAAGCACAGAATGAGCTGAGCATGAAACAGAAAACAATCTAGTTCAACAAAAAAGCAATAATATTTGGCCTTTATCTGGAAAAGATTTCATATCTAGAGGGTCTTTTTCCTTAAATAAAATGCAACTGTATTTTATGGTTCCTTTTATTGAACATTAAATATTGTTACAATAAGTCAAAGAAGTGATGGGGGTGGAAAGAAAACACCTAAAATTAAGCAATACGACAACAGCAAAACAACAACAAAACAATTGGACTGATTCCCTTTTTAGGGGCCTAAGAATGTACTTCGTTTACCCAGAGAATGCTCATTTCCTGACTAAAGGTGATGAGTACTTTGGTGACCTATCTGGTCTCATTTTAGAACTATCATATCAAATGATAATCATTAATAACTACCAATATTGCACATCATGAAAATGAAGGTCAAATACTACAGTTTGAATGTTAAATAAGGTTCAGAATATAATTAGCTTTTAACAGGGCAATTTTGCTCATCTTACAATAAATTTACTCTAAAAATGTGCTCCTAAGCCACACAACCAGCGTTACTCTCTTTTCCAGTGTTTAGTGATGGTGACGTGAAACCAAGCAGGACCCTGTGGGGCTCCTGGGCACAGAAGGTTTTCTGTGTGCCCTGTTTCTCGTTTGTAGGAAATAGGCTTCATTCAGCCTCCATGACTGTCCCTGAATTCCAAAGGGCAGGTTCAAACAGTTCCTAATCAGGGAAGTGAGGGGATGCCGAAACAAGGGAAGAGCACGTGCAGCAACTAAGACCCAGCACAGCCAAATAAATAAATAAACAAATAAATATTTTTTAAAAAAGAAAAAGAAACAATAGTGCAGCTTTGGGGCAGGGTCCTGATTCCCCCTCAAGGAATATACATAACAATATCTTTAAGCTGTCTTGCAAATACTAAAACTCCCACCAGGTGAAAGAAGTTAACTGCATGCTGCCCACAAGCACATAGACTCAGACCAGTTGGAACCAGAAGGTTGATGATGCTGACTCCCAATTATGTCACCACCAACCAATCAGAAGAATGCCCATGAGCTGATCACACCCTCTTCTTTGAATCATTACTACAAAACTCCTCATTACCCCCTCCAGGCTAAGACACAGTTTTGAGGGCATCAGCTTGCTGTGGCCCCCTTTGCCTGGCAAAGCAATAAAGTATGCTCTTCTCTTTCACCCATAACTCTGTCTCCGAGATTCAACTTGGTACTGGTGTACGGAGGCTTAATTTCGGCATCAATCACTGGGTTTCTTTTCTAACATTCAACATCGTGAGTCTCAGTACATTACAGTCTACATTATAAAGTCAATCCTGCAATGATTGCCTTCTTCATCCCCAAAAATCAGGTAGAGAATTTTCCAAAAGAGGTCAAAACTTTTACTAATAATAAAATTTTCTAATGCTGGTATTACGCACGCACAAAGAACAAACCTAGAGTTTTCCTATGAAAAAGTCCCACTCCGGAAGATTGCACCTGTGAGGACTGAGAATGTTACCAAGTCCAAGCTCACGCTGCTCGCCTCATGACAGGCCAATGAATTGGAGAGGAGGTGTTGAGGCAAGGAATACGACTTTATTCAGAAAGCTGGCAATCCGTGAAGATGGCAGACTAGTGTCTTTAAAAAACCATCCCATTGGGGTCTGGATGCTAGTTTGTTTTATAGAACCAGAGAGGGAAGGGCTGTGGGGAAATAAATTTAAAGGGCCATCAATCTTACAAAAGATCTCTGGGAATAACCAGCCTCAGTGAGGGGATATGTTAATTTCAGCCATTCACACAGGTGGGCAGGGCAGATTGGAACAGAGGCACTTTAGTTCCACATTCAGGCAGAGGGGCAGTGTTCCTGGAGGCAGGCCATCATGTATGATTACGATAACAAAAGCAACAAAAAGTAAAGGTTAAAATCAAAGAAACAGATCTAACATGGAGTCCGATTTAGCTCCACGCAGTAACAAGAAGGTAATTTTTGAATGTCATTAATACTACAGTGTTCTGGGATATCCTACAGTCTTACCCTTTTCATCAGCCTTTTGCTGATTGTTGGAAAGACTGCTGACCCTACTCCCTAATCAACCATTTGGTATTTGTAATTCTCCCCTTGATGACAATGTGTTTGTGGATTGTGGTCCTGAATGTCCATAATTAGAATGCAAATGGAACAGAAAGACATGACCCTAAGTCATTGTTTGCCTTAACAGCTACATGCAAACTGCTGTACCAGTTTAGCAACTAAGGCTTCACTAAACCAGGACATCCCAATTTTGGTGGAAGAAGCAAATGGGCTAGGATCTGCAGGAGAAGCCTTGTTCAATAAGCATAATTGTGAGATCTTGGCGATCAAAGAACTTTGGGCTGTAATAGATATGAGCACTACTGGAGGGAAAGGTGCAAGGGGGAAGGGAACTGAAAATATACCACCTAATTGCTGTGTTCAGGTTACCCTTGAATCTAACTGGACCCACCACCATCTGACACCAGCAACTTCCTGAAGCTCAAATGTGATTGAATATAGACCCTGAAAAAGTTTTTAGCAATTGTGAGCGAACACTTCTCCCTCAGGGAAGGTTTACAATACTTAAGGTCTTCAACAGTTTTGAGAATGAGTAGTGGGAGGTCGTCAGAGGTGGGGAATGGAAGCCACTCAGGGATCCACATGTCTGGCTCAGAGGGGAAGCCAGGCTTTGCTGAAGTAACCCTCCTCTTTCATAGATGAGTCAAGCTTACACAAAGTGGCAAGCCCAGGACCCAGGCTACTGAAATCTGCGGCCTAAGGTCTTTTTCAGGCACCACACTATCCTTACAGTTTAGATATTCATCCCAACATTGTCCTCCATGCAAATCCCAACTAGGGTGGAAATGCAGAAAAGAGAAATCTGCCAATGACTTCTACACATGATGGTACATATCTGAAGTCTGACTTAGAAATTACCCAAGTCTCTCCAGCTACTTCTAAACCTCGTTGTGTGTGTTAGATTCACAACACTGAAATGAAAATCATTGTAATAAGCTTGGTGACTTATTACCACCTGCCTCATAAATCAGTACAAAAGGAGGAACCTGGGTCAAACCATCTTTGTAAGGAGCCAACAGGTTCTAATAGCATCACTGCTTTGCAATGTATTTACTGCTCTTTTAGGAAAGGTCATAGCCTTGATGAAAAATAGAATTATACAGCCAGATGAAACCATGATAAAGCCATTAGTTTACCCCCCCACAACCACAATGGAGTTCATCCTAGATGGGATTATCTATCACCTTTCATCCATGTCCTTTCTTAAAAAAAGCCTCATAAAATGAGCTCAAAGAGGTTCTTTATATGACAGTACTTTCAAAAGTACTTTGGCATTGCACAGATGTAAGGGTTTATCATTCTTTAAGGAAAAAGTTCAAAATCTCCATCAGGAAAAAAATACAATGTTTCTCTCACATTTTCTTCTAGCACTTCTTTCTCATGACTACCCTAAATGTCTCCATATTCTAATTAACCCATTTTCCCTTTATGTTTTGTACAAATATTAAAAATAGAAAATAGAATCACAGGATGTTGGATTTGAAAAATATATCTCCTAATTCATCCCTCTGACTTCATAAATGAAGATACTAGGAACGGTTGGGGCCACAAACATGAATGTCTATAAGGGCGGGACAGGTAACACAAATAAGAAAATCAGCTGAGTAAGAAACGAGTTGGGGTCTGAAAAAACTAACAATGCAAGCAGCATGATGAATAGTAGCTAACACACATCCTCACCGAAGAGGCAGTGGAGGCGGGGGACTGTGGAAACTTGGAGAATGCCAGCCCACCTGAAGGCAGAGGGTCCCCAATTGTGACCATGTGGGAATGCATACCCATTACCAGCTGAAGTAACAAAAAGCTGAAATCCAAATCTTTGCATGAAAATTTGATCATTTTAAAATTGTTGCATTAACTTTTAAATACAGAAAAATAAATCAACAAGCAAATCAATAAAACAGCTGCAGGCCTGTTCCATTCTCCACCCTGCTATTTCATGACTTCTGGACTTTGTCACATGATTTCTAATACCCTCTACTTCATTTTCTGTTTAAGAGCCTAAAGAAGAATAGCTTGTGACCACTCAGTGGTCATCCTACCCATTCAGTGGCCTGCGCGGTGGGAGCTGCAGCACAGTCCTCCAGGAGGCAGCCTGGGCTCCTCTTTAGCGGGAACTGAGGAATAGGCTCCAAGGACACCTGCGCCTTCAGACCGGTCTGCCACCACAGGTGGAGGAGCCATAAACTAGAGAGTGGAAGTGCATACACCCTGAAATTCCTCCAGGCTCAACATGTTTTCAGCAGCAGCCTGCCCATCCTTTGCCACCTCTTCAGGGTCCCTAGACGTAGAGCAGTGTGCCCTCCCGCAGGTGTTTACGGGAGATGGAGCTGCGCAGGCGCAGAACTTCCCAGCCGGCCTCCAGCACATCAGGCCCACTGATGTAGTGCCCTGACCGTGCGTGGGATGGCTATGTCCACGTGGCTCAGAGGAGAATCTGCTTTACCCAGAGCAATGGTAGGCAGGTTAGCATAACCTGTGAAACGCTGGCGGTCAGTCCTGGGATCAGTAACCACCAGAAGTTGGTCGAGGCTCCGGGGAGGCTGAATATGGTTAATGAAGGTTCTGGGAGTGGAGCAGCCAGCAACAGGAGCACCTCCAGAGGCAGCAGAGACTTCAGCACAGCTTGCTAGCTGAATTCCTGGAGGATATGACATGACACCAGCCAGTTTTCAACAATGACAATGGCACAAGCCTCCTCCAGGTCCTCTGAAGCTTCTCCTATGATGCAGATGCCATCACTTTTCCTTTTGTAGATGAGCTGTTCCAATTGGAAGTCAAGAGTGGTGCCACCCAAGTAGGTTCCTACTGCAAGGACTGTGAGGACACCCTCCTCCTTCATCTGTAGGACATAAGAGGCTCTGGACATTGTGAACGTTCCCCTATAAGTTATGAACAGAACCCAGGACAATGCTGTTTGGGTAGCACAGAAGGCTGCCACCTTGAGAAATAAATTCTATCCTTTGTTTTCACGATATGACCAATCAAGACATATGCACTTGGACATCTGTATTTCTCTTACAGAACTGTGAGTGCATGTTTCAACTTCGCCTTGTACTCCTCTAAATTTAATTTAGAATTGACCCTGGGAGGTGGCTCTTTGGAGGTCAGAGATTAAGGATACAGATTTCAGCAACATAATAGCAGCAAACACACTCAAAAGGAAACTGTAACTGTGATGCTAACTTAGCTAAGATCCTGAACATCAGAGTCATCGGAAGTTATTCACATAAGAGGGTTGGGTCTTATTTTTTATTTATTTTGGCCGCACTGCAGCTTACAGGATCATAGTTCCCTGACCAGGGATTGAACCAGCACCCTCAGCAGTGAAAGCGTAGAGTCCTAACCACTGGACCGCCAGGGAATTTCTAAGGCTTGGGTTTTACATCACCCATCAGACCTCTCTTTCCTAGGCAGAGTACACCTAGGTTTCCTTTTCTTATTTGCTACTGTTTTTTCACTGTTTTGTTGCTGGGCTTATGCTCCAGTGAGTTCTTTCAAGCTAAGTTTGTCAAAATCCATACTTGGCAAAATGCTGGACTATTTGTTGCTAACGCTGAGTGACTACCAGGCACCTCTTCCTCTTAGAAGGAGATGATATGCTTGCTTAAATCAAATATTGATGGGAGGGAAAAAAGCAAACATTAGCAGTGCATGTTTAGCCTTGGCACTGGATTGGGGTAGAATTTGGTCTTTTTAATGGACTTGGATGCTTTGTTCCCTGCTGCAAAAGTGCCCCCACTCTCAGAAAACAGAAATTGGGGAAAACACACTCTGCATAGAAATTAAAACAGTGCTCTAATATTAAAGGGAAAACACAATGAAAGAAAAGTCAGGAAGCAGCTCAGCAAAGCCATTACCATGCTTATTACCATTTGAAGGCACAATGATTGAAGTTATTGTCTTAATGTAAGATTACTAAATAATGCATCCCATAAAGGAAAGACATTGTATTGGCCGTAAAACGTGTGTAACTTCAACAGAATTCATACTTATTTAATGACACTTTAGAATCAGATGGTAATTAAAATGAAGCAGGAATTTTTAAAAGGCAAGAGAAATTCAAACACACCAGTATATAAATTGAAACATTCTCTTTGTTTTGCAAGCACGTAAAGAAGTAAATTTCACACAGATTTTTTTCTTCTTTTTTGGCCCACTGGGAACAGCACAATTTTGACTCCTCAGTATTTCCACTTCTAATTGCTAGGAGGGTTCATTATCAGCTGTCTAAAGTGCAATACATCAACCTTGCAGAGCTGAGTTACAAAAGACGTTCACACATCTGATGGGCTGCTGTGCTAAATACATCTTAATTTGTGCTGCATCTGCTGTTTTCTAATTTGTTTGTCATGCTGTGAATGCTGCAGACTTTGTTAGAGCAGCTTCCTGATTTTTTTTTCTTTAAAAATGAATCAATTCTTCATATAAAAAAAAAATGGCTGTCTTCCATCATTGTTCATCTGTATCTTGGAATGCCAGAAACTCAATTCTGTTCTGCACATACATATATGAAAAAATCCCGTGCATTTGAATATGTATACATATTATATTAGGACAAATGCACATGTATTTGCATGTGCATCAAGTCAAGTATTCAGTTTAATCACATAAAGCAAAACAAACTTTTTTCAGCCATTACTGGATGCACAAAGTGACAAACACTCCAGTCTCAGAATTCTGGCATGAACAAAAGTGCTTCAAGTCGCTGGGATCTGCTATGCAGAAGACCGGCATAAGGGTGGTGCGCTCAGAGCAGACCCGGCTAAGCAGCCGTTCAAGTGGTAAACAAGCATGTGCAATTCAGCATGATCCGGAATAAACCAGTCTCACAAAAGGGAAGTTTAAATTCAAGTTGGGAAAGAAAACAAATACCACCATCCCAGGCCCATGCCTCCCTTAACCTTTTTACAAATAACAGTGTCAAAGGTGAGGGCAGGACCTACTTCCTGGGCATGTGACCTGTGCAATCACATAAGCCTCATACTTAGAAGAGCTGAGTTGGGTTTAACGCTCTGCTGTCACCGTTTAGAAATTGTTAATAATTTATGAACAAGGAGGCTGTATCTTCATTTTGCACTGCATCCAGCAAATTATAAACTTGTCTTGGGTGCAGGATGCATTTTAGCAATGCTGATGGAACAGCTGATGGATTTACTCTGTAGAATGTATTTCAAGCTTTTGGTCCTTTTATCTTTATGATCACAAAAATGTACACCTTGGAATGAAAAAGAAAGGAAGGATAAAAAGAAGAAAGTGGGAAGAGAGGGAAGCAAGAAGGGAGGGAAAAGCAAATAGTATTTCTTTTGTATTCATACAATTCTCTGGGGCATGAGGGATGGAAGGCAGCCATTTCTAGGTGTTATTTATTATTTTTCTAAGCACCGAGCTTCTTTGAATGAATCTGATTAAAGGAAAACGCCTTTCATCGTAGATTTTGGAATCAGCAGACAAAGTGGCACTCAAAGTCAGTCTACAATATTAAAAAAAAAAATTTGCTAAATACAACTCAATTTTTTTGGATAATTTCCCACCACCCTTTTCCTTTACACACACACACACACATATACACACAATCAAAATTATTTCAGGAAACCTAAATACAGAGGAGTTGGACACCTCAGTGGAGTGTCTGTGGCTCTTTTCCTCCTGCAGTCCGCTTATATTGGGAGTGAGGCTGTGAACTAGGCAGCATCGAGAGGCTGGCACGGAGGCTGGCATCCTTTGTGTATGCGCCTGGCGATGGGGATGTGGGGAGGCAGGTCTGCGCCCTGGATTCCACCGGCTGTACAGCCTTCTGAGAGGGAGACGGGGACCCCATTTACATAATGCCAATCAGTCTTCCGTGTCAAGGTTTCCCAAGAACATGCAGAAACGATTACCAAGGCAGGCATTATGACTGGTGGAGTCACAGACAAATCAGGGCTTCCGTAAAGGAGTATGTTGAATCAATAACGCATACTGTTCAACCAGAGCTGAGAAAAACACCTCATAAAGTAACAGCATTTGTAAAGGTTAATCAATTCAGCTAATTGTAAATGCTCTCAATTGTCAGTCCCTAAGCAGTTCCTTCTCTTTGTAGCTAGTAATTCACTGTGGGATGCAGCAGCTCTAAAACAGGAAGCAGAGAAAGAGGGGAAAGCAGTCAGATTTCTCATCACGCTCCCCATGTTGTGCTCTGCCGGTGTCTGTAAATGTCAATACATTTGCCACAGGGAGATAGCCTTTTTTCCCTATGAGCACTAGTTGCCTCCTTCATTATACACAAAACGAAGCAAAGAGCCTAATTATCTTGGTCTAGGCAGATGGAAAGGAAATCAGGATATTGATCTTTGGAGCAATATCTTAAGGCAATGCATATGACTAATAAGCTGGGCAGTTAAAGGGATAGTCTTTCATTGACAACTGTAAGAAAAACACATCTTATTCACTGCTCAGAATTGACTCAGAAAAGGAAAGAAAATCCTTCTGTCCTTCCCTCCCCACTGCCTCCATTTCCCCAGTAAGCATAAACCATTGTGGAGGGTTTTTTAAATGTGTCTCTGTGGAGATTTGAGAAGTTGAAACAAATTACATCAGGCAGAAAGCAATGAGGTAATTCTACACTGAACTGTCAGACTCTGGCAGTGAAAGCAAAGCAGTGACTTTTGTGGAACCAGACAACTCCTTTCTGTGAGACCTGATGATCAGACTCTCCCATACTTCCAGGCCACTAATGAGTGTTCTCCTGGGGACACAGAATGCAATTTGTGTTAGCAATGCTAGAGAAGTTCTAGAAAATGGTGATACAAGATAAATGATAAACTGTCCCTTAAAAAGTCACTCTCTTTGTAAGATCTCACATACATCCTTACTGCCTTTACTTTGTATGTGTATATGTTATTACATTTCAAAAAGTCTTGTTTCGCTGCAGGTATAGAGATTAATCTTCTATCTTCAAAACCTATAGGAAGATACAGTTATTTTCAAGAATATTTACATAAGTCAAAAAGCGAAGGTGAAGACAGCTTTTTCAAATGTTTTGATGCACAATTTGAGAAATAATAACAAATATTTACCCATTTATTATACTTTAGAACCCAACGATATATATAATTTCCCATACTGAATCATGAACTGCTGAAACATGCAGTCAATTTACCTTTCTTTCATCTTCAAATTAGTAAAATGTAAATGCCTTTTCCTTAGAAGGCTGCGAGGGTTTCACAAAATTTGGAAAGTGTACAAAAAAAAATCACAATATATTATAAATCACAAACCTTCAACAGTTTGACAAAAGAACATCCTCATCTTTTATGTGTTTCACTTTAGTGTTATTAAGCAAAGACTTTGTAAAATTCTAGTTAAATACACGCGAGGCCTTATGTTCCTGTGAAACTGGTATTTCAGATACATCAGATAGTGCAGTCATACAAACGAAGTGACTCAGCCAAAACACACTGCCAGCGTTACCCTGAACAGCATCGAAAGTAAGCTGGAGAAGATGCGGAAAACAAATTGTTGGCGGCTGGCACATAGCAAGATATTTTATCCCCCAAATATGTAGGACAATGCTAGATCTTTATAGGATGGTGGCCTGCTTAAAGTCAAATCACCCAGTGCATCGTAATAATAATGGTGGATGGTGGTCAGAAAACAAAATCTACGTGCTTCTCTAGGGTAAACAGAACAATTGGTTTACAAAAGGAATTCTGTTCTTCATGAAAACAATTTCATTCATCCAGGAGTCCAACTTAAAACATGCCATGTTTACCTTTGAAAAATGAGGAACGCAGGAGTCAGTAATGTCCAGAAGCTACCTTACCGGCAAGTGCGGAAAGACCTCTTCAACAACAAACTATCTCCCACCAGTCCCTCCCTTCCCCTCTTCCCTTCCTCTCTCTCCTGCATTTTCTCTCTCTCTTCTGCTGCCCCTTTTTCTAAAATATACTCCTTTCATCTAACAATACCATTTTCCCATAATTTCAGGAGAAATTTCCTGACATCTTTGAAAATGCTGATAATCAAAAATGAAGTCCTCTATATGCAATTTTTCACCTTAAAGGAATTGAAATACCTGTTAGATTTTCAAGAACTATAGCTTCAGGCAAGCAGTGAACAAAATTAACCAAACAAACTCGCACCCAGGACCCGATTATCTCATTTCATTTACTGATTGTGCCTGAGCATTTGATACCTTCATCCCCATATATATTCATTTGGAGCCTCACCCTTTTATATATAATGTAATTTTCTTTCCAGAAGATAAATTTTTATATCAGTTTAATAACTTCTTGAAGTTATACCGGAGTATTGCTCAACTCACTTCTAAATTAAAGCACTTATTAAAAAACTTTGAAGCACTCTCACAATTTTAAATCACTGTGCACACAGCAATTTAAAATTATGGGAGCAGTTTTATAAGCACTTGAATTTGGAGGTGATCAGAGACCTGAAAATGTGCAATATAGAGTAATTTAAAATTATTAGAGTACTTCACATTTTTTACAAGCTCTTCAGCTGGGAAGTGATCAGGTTCTAACATCTGAGCGTATGCAGTGTAAAGTGAAGTACTCCTCAGCCTGAGAAGATTCACTCTATTAAATCAAACTACTTTAATAATTTTAAAGTGATGTACACTGAGCATGCTCGGATCTTCAAGTTCACTTTTAAATTAAAAATATTTTTCTCTTCGAACCTACAAAAGCCACTTATGTGATACAGCAGCAATTTACCCTTTCAATTTTAGACATCAAACTGCCCTCTCACTTTTAGAGTAGTTTTTCCTTGGTAAACAAACACCAGAATATTTAAACTATTTGTCCTTTCCATGAAAACAACACAAAGCATTATGCTATGGAAATTCAACAGCCTAGTTGTATTTGAAAACATTTCCATTGTAAAGTCAACTTTAGCATAACCGTGTTTTGGGATATCACACTTTTACATCTAAAACAATGACAATTGAATATCTAAAGAGGGTTTTTAAGCATAAACTCACTGAAACATATAAATGATTCTTCACAATAAGACAGCTATCTTGCAACCTGAGAAAAATCATATAGACCCTACTATGTCTTCTGAAGAATACTGCTGACCTGCATGAAAGCATGCTGTTCCAATAACATTCCCCTAGCCTACCCTTGAGTTCAAAGAAAGGACAACATAGCAAAAGCCTGATACCTGCTACACTAAACGTACATTTGCCAAACACAGCTCTCAGAGCATTCAAATTGGTTTGTGTGATTGTTCTGTTATTGTGAAATCGTACTTATACTTCCTAAAGCCAAATTAGAAGGTAAAATTCTGGTCTGAATTAATTATTTCTGTTAACAAGCAAGATGATTAACCAGTTGAAAGGGATTCTAATCTCATAATAAATAATTCAATTTCTGGTATGTTTAAATGTAGTTACTAAGAGGCGGGAGACCACTGATATTTCCATCAGGGATGAATGATTTAAATCTTATTTTGGTAGTTTTCTCACCCCATTTAAACACAATTAGAACTCAAATAAATAGGTAGACATCTATGAAACCATTTTAAAAAAATTGTTTTCTCTTCCCTGTCAGGTACTGTGAGGTTTCCTTTTACCCACTTCCTTTCCCTTCCCTTCCTCTCTCTTCCTCTCCCTCCCTCTTCCTCTTGATCTCCTTCTCGCCCAACCCCCCCACCCCCCAAAGATCCTATTCATTTGAATTCTACCTGCAATCACACTGGATCTACTGGAAGGTAATCACTTAGTACCTCCTTGTTCTTTGACAATCATTTGAATTTTAGCCTATTTGCGAAATGATCCTAACTGCTATGTTTTTAAGCCACAAGTGAACTGGAGTAGTTCCCAATAGCAATTCGCCACACCAGCAGAAAGTATGCTTTAACTGTTTGTTGTGGCTTATCAGAGAATAAGGCTACAAAACATACATGTAATAATCTTTCTAAATGTCCTTCTGACTTGTTACAAAAAATTCCAGAGCCACCTCATCTTACATTGTTGATGCTGCCTAAAAACGAAAGATGAAAGTTTAGCGGGCCGGGGTGGAGTTGCGGATGGTTGTAATGTCTTTAAAAGTCCTCTCTCTTGGAATAAGCTCTTTCACTGAGAGATATGTTAAGGTCACCCTTAAATCAAAGAAGTAGACTTATTTTGAGGGGTTTTGCAATGACTTTTTAAACTTTATTTTAGAGGCCAAGCAGTGAACAGTAAAAGATAAAATTGAAAAATACATCTTGATCCCCCTTTATAAGGATTCTGGAGAATGGGTTATAATCCAATTATAAACTCACTGAAGTCAGGGCACACGTATTGCCCAAACTCTCTGTATCTGCCCGTGGAGAAATGCATGGATGCAACAAGCATCCGATTCTTCAGTGATAAGGAGAATCATGAACTCAGTGAAGTTTTCATTTTAAAATATCTGTGTGTATACTGAAATCAGAGATATTACCGCAGTGAAAGTATTTTAGAATTTAGCCTATGAAATAAGTTCTCTTATAACTAGCATATCGAGAACTTTCAGAAGTTATACAATACCTGCTTCTACACCAAAGCATTTTGAATTCTATGAGGTTTGAATCTTTCTATTGTGTTCAAACTGCCTTTGTTGTCATGTTATTTCCAACCAAAATAGTTCTGGAAGAAAACTAAAAGAAAGCTGCCTGACAACAGAAATTTATAGTATTTAGATGGTTTATGGGCACTCAACGGGATCAATTATTTGGCTATAGTATCACAAGAGTATATAACTGCCCAAGAAATTCAGTGGTGATAATGCAAAATCCTCTATGAATTCTTATCTGCAAACTAAAATTGTCCTTCAAGAAGCTAAAAAATCTAAATAAGTAATCATTAACCAGAAGGTAGAAAGGGATGATGAATCAGTACGTACCTGAATTGAGGGAGAAATTTGGGTATAAACAGAAGAAATCACTAGGGCATATTGAGGGATTTTTTAATGTTGTAGACAGAGAAAATAGTTAAAGGAAACTCCAAGAGTTTTTTTCTGTAATATGTAGGTTGACGGGAGGTCTCTAAACAAAATTTTGTTACAACGAATAGGCGAAAAGTAAGTCAGGCCATTACGACACAATGAATTTGAAAATCAATGTGAATATTTCAAACTAAGTGGCTATTAGATAGAAAGCAAAAATGTACTTGTAAGACTAATATCGAGGAAGGAATTTAGATGAAAATATAATAGTCATGCACACTTGGACTATGCAAACATAATGAAATGTGACACACCTGGGACATTTGTCAAGGGTTGTGTTCCGGATCTGTCATTGTATTTTACTGTAGTAATCACTGCTTTTAGGATCCTGATATAAAGGTGAGAGAAGCAATATCGGATGATGCCAATCTATGAGCCTCCTGTGTACAACACTGAGTTTAGAGGAGGGAGAAACCAGGGAGATAATACCTAAAACCCTTTGCACATACACTGTAAAGACCAGTGTGAACTTTTCAGATAAAAATGTTTAATTCCTTTGCATTTTCCTGCAGCAGTACCTAAGCCCATTCACATGAGTGTATTTAACATTATTTTATCTGAGGGAATTGCTAAATAAACAAAAATTTCATTAATACTGTGGCCATTTTAAGTGAATCTTTGCCTAATGATATGAAATGCCCTTTAATTCCTAGAGCCTACTGCATGAGTTAATCCATTTAAGCGAGAGAACATGTTTTGTCAGATTGTGTGAGTCTGACAATTTTTTGAACCAAACTAAGCCTTTTGAGAATTGAGTTCCATTTGCTTCAGGGGAAAAAAAAAGTGACTTTCTGGTTCAAAGGAAAAATGCTTAGAAGTCATATTTGAAAGGCTCATAAGAGGTCTTACACATCAAATAGCTCTTAGAAAACAACATTTTTGATGAGTTAAGTGTAAATTAATTAGAAACATACAGATTGCTTTTCCCTGGCTATCCACATGGGTTTCAAAGTTGAACAACGAGTGTTTGACGAAATATGGTTGGAGTTTTCATGATCCAAAAGCGTACTAAAGTAGTCCAAGATGTTTTCGTGAAGCAAAGATACTTGTTTTCTTGCAGTGATCTTTCCAAACAAATATCTGAGTTCCTATCGAAAAAAAACAGCGGGATTCATGCAGGGACTGCATTTTGAGTCCATCAGGTATATCTAAAAGGGTTTTTCCCCTGCAAAGAAGCTGATTAAGCCATTATAAATGAATTTAAGCCTTGTAGTACCTCTGAAAAAGAAAACATAAGTGAAATAAGCATTGACATGCTGACTGCAAACCTATCTTATATCAAGAGACCATTTATGTATGGAATCTCTGCGGTGCTGAGACTGCAGAGCCAGGAATAGCATTTCTAGAAGCTCCCTAGATGCTATTGGATTATAAGAATTTGGTTCAGGTAATCTGGTTATATGCCCATTAGGTACTTATATCAAATTAACAGGGAACTACAACTTGTCAAAGAAATTAAACAAATGAACAACTGTGAGAATGTATGCAGAAAGTAGTTCCCTAGTACTGGCAGTACTGATTTTCTCAATAGAGAAAGTACTTTAAAATATTATCATTAGCAAATATTTATTATAAATCAGTTTGTCATATTGTGCTGAAAATTAATGCTATCAGAATTCCTAGAGTAAATATCTTTAAACCTACAGAAAAAAAGAGGATTAAAAAGTATAAAACACTACTTTTTTCATTGTTTGCTAAGTGATTCATTTTTTCCTTCATTATTTTTCCAATTGGCTAAAATAAAATTTGAATGTCCCTTTTAAAGTTGAGCACACAGAGGGACAGCACCAGTCCCATTCAGGGAGAGCAGTAACCAACCTCAACTACTTCAAACTGCTAAACTTCCTGCCCTAATATGAAGAGTAGGTGGTTCATACAATATTTGCAATTCACCATACTGAGGCTGTTGGTAATTTTTTCTTTTTTGCTCTCCCAGGTCCTTAGAAACTTAGAACTTTTGCCCAATGACAACAAACTTTGAAAACTTCTGAAGTTGGTTTTATATAAAAATTATACTATCACAGTTTCACATATTTGATAAGGTTGCCAAGAAGAGTCATCACTAAGAGAGCTGAATTATTTGGGATAAGCTAGCTCCCTGGAGCCACTTGGACAGACAAGCCTCCAAAAGATATTTTAAGTCTATTTTTTTAAAGTCGTTTTTATTTTATTTTTTATCTTTTTTTTTTCCCACTACATTGGGTCTTTGTTGCTGCACACAGGCTTTCTCTAGTTGTGGCGGTGAGGGGCTACTCTTTGCTGCGGTGCGTGGGCTTCTCATTGTGGTGGCTTTTCTTCTTGCAGAGCACAGGCTCTAGGCATGTAGGCTTCAGTAGTTGTGGCACGCAGGCTCTAGAGCACAGGTTCAGTAGTTGCGGCACACAGGCTCAATAGTTGTGGCACATGGGCTCAGTTGCTCCAAGGCATGTGGGATCTTCCCGGACCAGGGATCGAACCCGTGTCCCCTGCATTGGTAGGTGGATTCTCAAGCACTGCACCACCAGGGAAGTCCTTGTAAGTCTACTTCTGAAGTTAATTTTGGAGTACCCTTTCTTTCAGTTAACATGTTTGGCTAGCTGAATTCCAGGGGAGACTTGGCAGCTCAGACATATTTAAGGTCTAACATCAATTCTATATTGAGTCAGCATTTTCACAGTTCTATTCTCTTGGCATTTAATTGCTCTAAAGTTCCAATTCTGGTAGTGAGAGATTTGGAAGAGAAAACTAACAATGGATGAATGTATGTTTTCCTGGGATATATTCCATCATACAGTCTTGCCTCTGAAAAATGAATTTAGTGTTACACAGCCAGATATTTTTTAAGAAATATTTGTTGATGACGACTGGCCCCTCTGCAGGACATATATAAGGAAGCTTGACATTTGTGACTCAAATTCAGCAGTGCATTGGACTAAAAAGCTTCTCATCCTAAATTGTCCCTTTCTTTTGCTAAAATATTTCCTTTGCTCTTAAATAACATGTCAAAGTTATATTGACTCTCCAAACGTTAAGGTACAAGTTTAGTACCACCAGTTTCCAATTTTCTAACTAGTTACCTTTTAAGAATGTAATATTAAGTAGATATTTACAATTCAGAACAAACTCTTCTGGAGCGGTCCACAATACGCATCACACATTTGTAGTGTAGTACTAACTAGTTCAGCCAGGCATACCATGTGGATAGCATAGCTCCTGTCAGAAAATCCACCTTGTCCTCTGGCTAAGGCTACGAGGTCAACCTCTGCTTGGTGGTACCTGGAACAAGTCAGGTAGGAAGGAAGCAAGGTGGTACTAGTGGGCATCAGAAATATGATATTTCTCCATGACTGCTTAAGAGCTGGATTTCCTTGAGTCCTTATTTCCCAAATGATGTCCTGCCATACTGAAGTATCCTAGGATTTGTTTAATCATGTTCTTTCATAAAAGGTTTTCATGGCTAATGAAGTTGAAGAAGTGTTGGACTAAACATAGTGAAGCAGGGTTCTATCCTCTGGGATTTTTAGGATTTTTAATGTGGGACATCCTCTGTGAATCTCTAAGTGCGGACCATAGTATGCAGGTTTCCCTTGACTTACAAGATTTCAGAAGCTCTAATCAGGGCTCTACAGGGCCCTAGGTCTCTCTGAAACAGCATGTTGGAAATGTTCTGGTCATTCCTTGTTTAAGTGTCCTCAACTGGGGGTAGGGGAGGCACGAGGAGCCCCCTCCACATACCCCCCTCCCTAGTGCCTCCCATTTGGGGTCTCTGCTATCTCTTTCTGTACATAAACCATTCATAACTTGGGGACTGACAAGATCCTTCTTTATTGGGCAAAATAATTTATAAAAATATGTTAGCACCTCCTAATGTAGTAGTACATATATATATATATATGAAGGAAAAAGCCATTACACAATTTGGCCAATACAGTTCTGTTTGCTTAAAAGTAGGATTAGATCCATTGCAAAGAATACTGTCAGCTGTGCAGTAAGTAGATATCAATATTATTCCAAATATATAGCAGCTACCTAGAGACTTTACTAAAACATACCAAAGCAATCTATCTTTCAAGACTAATCGTGTTTTAAAAAAATATTTGAATAAAAAGGGAAAATAAAAGAAACCTGATTTATAATCTATCTGTGTATTCATCAGGTGCTTTACACATTTCATACTAAACTTTATAGACTGTGCAATGTGGTCACAGAGTGAAATGCTTAGTTGCTGGTTTGCAGCAGCCAGGAATGTGGCAGGGACCCACATATAAGAAACCTACAAACTCAATTATTTCTGCAGAGCAGTGCCATTACTGCAGTTCATACATCCCTGGAAGTGATTTCCTTTTTGCCAAAGAGTCAATGATGATAAAATCCAGCCATTGCTTCACTGTAACTCTTAAGGAGGCAGCATGAACTGTGTGTTACATCAGTGTGGATGGAGAGGAGGCAAGTTTGGGCATTTTGCAGACTATGTAGACAAGAGGAATGCAGATTGCCACTTGAGAAGACAGCATTTACAGATATCGGGGCTGAAATATTTTTGCATTTGCTGCAATAGTTCTGTTATAAAGAAGCAACTGTTCCTACACAGATCAAAATGATTCACATGTTGCTGTCCAATTTTCCAAGCACCACTTATTGGAGAAGCTGTCTTTTTCCCATTGTATATTCTTGCCTCCTTTGTGAAAGATAAGCTGCCCATGTGTGCTTGGGTTTACCTCTGAATTCTCTATTCTGTTCCATTGATCTTCCTTTCTATTTTTGTGCCAGTACCATACTGTCTTGATCACTGTGGCCTTGTAGAATAGTTTGAAGTCAGGAAGCCCAATTCCATCAACTCCGTCTTTCCTTCTCAAGATTGCTTTGGCTATTCGGGGTCTTTTGCATTTCCATACAAATCGTAAGATTTCTTGTTCTAGTTCTGTGAAAAATGCCTCTGGTAATTTGATAGGGATTGCATTGAATCTGTAAATTGCTTTGGGTAGTACAGTCATTTTCACAATATTGATTCTTCCAATCCAAGAATATGGTATGTCTCTCCATCTGTTTGTATCATCTTTGATTTCTTTCATCACTTATAGTTTTCTGCATACAAGAATGAAATTAGAACACTTCCTAACACCATACACAAAAATAAACTCCAAATGGATTAAAGACCTACATGGAAGGCCAGACACTATAAAACTCCTAGAGGAAAATATAGGCAGAACACTCTATGACATACATCAAAGCAAGTTCCTTTTTGACTCACCTCCTAGAATAATGGAAATAAAATCAAGAAAAACAAATGGGACCTAATGAGACTTAAAAGCTTTTGCACAGCAAAAGAAACCATAAACCAGACTGGAAGACAACCCTCCGAATGGGAGAAAATACTTGCCAATGAAGCAATGGACAAAGGATTAATCTCCAAAATATACAAGCAACTCATGCAGCTTAATACCAAAAAAGCAAATAACCCAATCCACAAATACGCGTAAGACCTAAATAGACATTTCTCCAAAGAAGACATACAGATGACTAACAAAAACATGAAAAGATGCTCAACATCACTAATCATCAGAGAAATGCAAGTCAAAGCCACAATGAGGTATCACCTCACACCAGTCATAATGGCCATCATCAAAACATCTAGAAACAATAAATGTTGGAGAGGATATGGAGAAAAGGGAACTCTCCTGCACTGTTGGTGGGAATGTAAGTTGGTACAGCCACTATGGAAAACAGTTTGGAGGATCCTTAAAAAACAAAAAATAGTACTACCATATGATCCAGTAATCCCACTGCTGGGCATATACCTAGAGAAAACCATAATCCCAAAAGAAACATGTACCATAATGTTTATTGCAGCACTGTTTACAATAGCCAGGACATGAAAGCAACCTAAATGCCCATCAACAGATAAATGGATAAAGAAGATGTGGCATATATATACAATGGAATATTACTCAGTCATAAAAAGGAATGAGATGGAGCTATATGTAATGAGGTGGATAGACCTAGAGTCTGTCACAGAAAGTGAAGTGAGCCAGAAAGAGAAAAACAAATATTGTATGCTAACTCTTACATACGGAATCTAAAAAAAAAAAAAAAATGGTACTGATGAACCCAGTGACAGGGCAAGAATAAGGATGCAGATACAGAGAATGGACTGGAGGACACGGGGTTGGGGGGGCGAGTGGCGAAGGGGAAGCTTGGACGAAGTGAGAGAGTAGCATAGACATATATACACTACCAACTGTAAAATAGATAGCTAGTGGGAAGTTGCTGTATAACAAAGGGAGATCGACTCGATGATGGCCAGGACAGGGAGAGGGCCAGGACAGAGAGGGTGGAAGGGAGTTGCGGGAGGTAGGGGATATGGGGATATTTGTATAAATACAGCTGATTCACTTTGGTGTACCTCAAGCTGGTACAAGAGTGTAAAGCAATTATATGCCAATAAAGAGCTTAAAAAAAAACTGCATGCAGTGATATATCTTTGTCAGCTATCCAAAAGTGTTTAAAACCCCTACCTTTGTGTGACCTGTCAACAAGCTGCAGAAAACTGCATCTTCATTGATATTTTGTATATTTTAAAACATCAATGTTATTCTCCTGATTTCTATAGGTTTGTTATGATCATTAAAAATAAATTCTTGAATTAAAAAGAAAGCAATATGCGGAAAAAAAACAAATGATGAGAATCAGAAAGTAAAAAAAAAAAAAAAAAAAAATGATTCACAAAGAACCTAAAGAGATCATTGAACGAGGACTGTGATGATGAAGCTTCACACGGGACCAGGAAATAGACATTTCCCATGGAAAAACCAACTCTGCCAGTTCTTTCATGAGGAGAGAATTTGAGTATAATCTAAATTAGTGGTTCTCAAACTTTTGAGTCTCAGAAACACTTCACCTCTTAAAAGTTAAGAGGATTAAAGACCCCCCAAAATGTGGGGTTATATTTATTAATGTTTACTGCATTAGAAATTTAAAGTAAGATATTTTTCAGATATACGTATAAATTTAGTGGGAAGAATGGCATTGCTTTACATCTTGCAGCTCATGATGCTGAAGAGAAGACAGGTAGATCCTTCCATGTGCTTCTACATCCAAACCCCTGCAATGTCACGGGGCCTCTGGAAAATGCTACCGTCCACTCCCAGAGAAGGAGCGAAAAGGCAAACCAAGACTTAGTACCATTATGACAAATGTTCGGTCTTGCAGACATCCTGAAAAAGTGACGAGGACCCAGAGGAGTGCCCGAACTGTACTTTGAGAACCAAAGAGCTAAAAAACATTGTGTGTCCAATATACTCACAGATATTTATATATATCGATATACTGTATATAGACTTCTCAGGTTAACTACTTACTAACCTGTAGGTAGATCATCTCATAGCATAAGTTCAAACATCCTTAACTGTTTCATTTCTTTCAGCTGTATAAAGCCAGCAATACATATTGCAAACTAGAATGGCAATAAAGATAAGTAGATCACATACTAAATGGAGAGCTAACAAGATGCATTCTGGACTGTCAGTACTAAATATTATATTTTCACATGTGGTACTACTGTGTCCTAATAGTCAGGTAGATGGAGTGAGCATTATTCCATTTTGTAGAGGAGAAAAGTGCACAGACAGGGGGTAAGTGACTTATCCAAGTACCATAACTAATCTGTGACAGAGCTGGGACTGGATCCAGCCCAGTGCTGCTTTGGGCTTATTACTAGGCCAACATATGATGCCAAAACACATGGTTGAAAAGTGAAAATTATTGCTGGGGTGTTGTGTTGCCTGATCTGTTTCTTTATAATTCTTCACTTACTCTGCCAAATAGCTATTTTGGTAGCTATGTGGTCGGTGTTTTGATATCATTTTCCTAAATGTTCTGTTTTAATATTTTGAAAATGCATAATCACTCCCTCTGGACTTAATTTTCCTTACATGTAAAGTTTGGATCAAAATACCATGAATGTTCCAGCAATAATGTCTTAATAACTAATAGGAAAAGGCTTATTGGAATCTACAACTTAAAAAAAATAATTCTTTCCAAGTGAGCAAACATGTAGGTGCACTTTTTGTTTGCTCCATGATGGCGGATGGTACCAGAATTTTTTGGAAGGCAGGGACTGGGGAAGCTTGACATCCTGCAACATTATGGAGAATATTGCAGAGCAAGTCTTGTCCCACGTCCCTATACAGGTTTGAAATGTCATATAGGTAAAAACCTCATTTATAATTTTCTAAACCCGGATACCAGCCTGTTTTACATATAAATGCAAATTACTTATGCAGAGTTTTAGTATGCATTGATTTTTACAAAAATACAGCTCCCATGTAAAGTAAAGGACAATTGTACTTTTGGAGGGGGAGAAGATAGGATGATATCTTGGATCAACTCCAAAAGAAGTCATAAAAACTATACTTGGTTAGCTACTTTAGGCAGCGTCAAGCTCCTGCACATGGATCAAAAGGCCAGGATCCTCTCCACCACCACTTCCAGCACCACAACCAAGTACAAATGTACTTGAGAAAAGACAAGGGTCTCTCTGCTTTACCTACCAACATAAAGAGAAAAGATGTAGATAAAACCATTATTGATTAAATGAGGGAAGCCACAGCTTCTATTTATACTAGAACATTCTCCTGAATATTATCCCTTGAAATGAACAACATTGGTTCAAAAGGGAGTATTCTTTTCAAAAATGAATGATCTTCATTTATAATTAAATATTGAAAACAATTTCAGTGACAAATGTGTGCCATTTACCAAAATTGGATAAAGGTAATTGAGAGTTTTGAAATCCCAATGAAGTTTTGATGAATGTATTCTACAGAACAAATAATTATGATGTTTATTTTGCTACCTGCACATAAAGTTTTTCCTTGGCTGCTTTCCTGAGCCATACAATTATGTTAAGATGCATTTTTCATGCTCTCTGCAGGCTGAGATATATTTTTTGAAAATTGAAAATAAAATGACTTTTCTTAATCACATCATTTTTCCCCTCTGGAAGACACTGCCTTTTTTACTTACTGTTTTAAAAACTGCCCAAATCTATATAACTTTCATGGTTGGGTACTAGACTACTTGATTATGTTATGAGAATATGTACAGTGTGGGGAAAGGCATTTACTTCTCCGGCTCTATTAGTTTTGCAGCAATGGTTCATTAACAGCACACACCATTAATTTAGAGGACAATTGATTTCTTTGTTTAATTTCTCTATAGCTTAATGGTACACTTTACAACGAACCCCAATTTAAAGTCCTTTTGTGACTTTGGATTACGTTTTTAAATAGTTATGTTTGATAACCTAACCCACTTGATATTTTTCTTTTTGCAACATTTAAAATATAAAAACACAGCTAATTGCACTATTACAATTTTAGTTATTATGTTTTATTAAAAGATTGATAAGCATTTCTAAAAATAAAAACAATGCTTCCATGCATAAATTTCTCTTTCAACTTGTGCTAATATCCGTTTTACAATGAACTACAATGTATAGCATATTTCTAGGTTTAAAAACACAATCTCCATCATTCTCTGTAGCCTAAAAGTCAAAATTTTCATGTGCCAACAACTACTCCCTCTGAATACATTGACCCCGAGCTACTCAGACACTTTTTCCGCCATAACTTTCTCAGCTGTAAAACAGATTGATGATATCTTGAAATATGTGTTTTTAAAAATATACACTAATGAAAAGCTTCAACTGTCAACTAATACAACTGACTACATCTCTCAATATGACACATCATAAACTCTTGCTGGCATAAATATAAATCCTGAGTGCAGAATCCCTGAATTCAAGTTCTGACTCTGTCACTTATAAACTGGGTCATCTTGTCATGTCCTTTTATGTTTCTGAGTATCTATTTCTGCATACATCAAAAGTGCTTAATAATATATATTCTACAATTCTTCACTTCCAGGGCATTTGTGAACATAAAATAAGAAAACTCAGATGATTTTCAAATCACAATAATAAGATGATGAGTAGAAGGAAAAAAAATATATTTCAAAGATCATGATGTGTTTTCTGCTCTCTGGAATTCTGAACCCAACAGATGTATTTCCAAATAATCAACATAGTATAAACCTGAGTGGAACATTGTAAACTAAGCAAATTCACATCTGTCTGACTACCATAAACTGAAAAAGGGTAAACCTCATGGGCCACCTGACTGCAGTAAGTCCCAAATAATTCAATTTCATTCCTACAGCTATGGCCAAAGCAAGAACCTATAACAACAGAAATATCACATTACATCTATTATTTTTTTAGAACTTCATCTCTTATTTTTAATGCCTAGAACAATTTGTTGGGGTTTGGAGGCTAAGGTAGGCTCTGTACCTACGAACATTAAACAAACATCAGTCAAAATCATGGCTTTGATTATTATTCTATATTTTTATTGAAGTATAGTTGATTTACACTGTTGTGTTAGTTTCACGTGTACAACAGTGATTCAAATATATATGTATATATATATTTACATATACATATATATTCTTTTTCAGATTCTTTTCCATTATAGGTTATTATAAGACACTGAATATAGTTCCCTGTACTATACAGTAGGTCCTTGTTGTTTATTTTATATATAGTAATGTGTATCAGTTAATCCAAAATTCCTAATTTATCCCGCATTCCTGCACCCTTTTCCCTTTTGGTAATCATAAGTTTGTTTTCTATATCTGTGAGTCTATTTCTGTTTTATAAATAAGTTCATTTCTATCATTTTTTAGATTCCACATATAAGTGATATCATATGATATTTGTCTTCCTCTGTCTCACTTACTTCACTTAGTATGATAATCTCTAGGTCCATCTGTGTTGCTGCAAAATGGCACTATTTCATTCTTTTTATGGCTGAGTAATATTCCATTGCATTTTTGTGTGTATATATATATATATATCACATATATATGTATACCACGTCTTCTTCATCAGTTCATCTGTTGATGGACACTTAGGTTGCTTTCATATCTTGGCTATTATAAATAGTGTCACTATGAACATTGGGGTGCATGTATCTTTTTGAATTAGAGCTTTCATCTTTTCTAGATACATACCCAGAGTGGGATTGCTGGATCATATGGTAACTATTCTTAGTTTTTTAAGGAACCTCCATACTGTTTTCCATAATGGCTGCACCAATTTACATTCCTACCAACACTGTAGGGGGGGTTCCCTTTTCTCCACACCCTGTCCAGCATTTATTATCTGTAGACTTTTTGACGATGGCCATTCTGACTGGTGTGAGGTGATACCTCATTGTTGTTTTGATTTGCATTTCTCTAATAATTAGCAATGTTGAGCAGCTTTTCATCTTTTTATAGGCAAATCCCAAACATGGATTTCTAGTCTCAGACTTGATCCTGAGCCCCAAACTAATTTTTTCCTGTGTGCTATAAATGTCAAAATGTATATCAAAACCAAACACATCGGAGAGGGTGTGGAGAAAAGGGAACTCTCCTGCACTGTTGGTGGGAATGTAAGTTGGTACCCCCACTATGGAAAACAGTTTGGAGGTTCCTTCAAAAACTAAAAATAGAACTACCATATGACCCAGTAACCCCACTGCTGGGCATATACCTAGAGAAAACCATAATTCAAAAAGGAACATGTACCATAATGTTCATTGCAGCACTATTTACAATAGCCAGGACATGAAAGCAACCTAAATGCCCATCAACAGATGAATGGATAAAGGAGATGTGGCACATATATACAATGGAATATTACTCAGCCATAAAAAGGAATGAACTGGAGCTATATGTAATGAGGTGGATAGACCTAGAGACTGTCATACAGAGCGAAGTAAGCCAGAAAGAGAAAAACAAATACCGTATGCTAACTCATATATACAGAATCTAAAAAGATGGTACTGATGGGCCCAGTGACAGGGCAAGAATAAGGATGCAGATGCAGAGAAAAGACTGGAGGACACGGGGTGGGGGTGGGGCCGAAGGGGAAGCTGAGAAGAAGTGAGAGAGTAGCATAGACATATATACACTACCAACTGTAAAATAGATAGCCAGTGGCAAGTTGCTATATAACAAAGGGAGATCAACTTGATAATGGGTGATGCCTTAGAGGGTCAGGACAGGGAGGGTGGGGGGGAGTCGCGGGAGGGAGGGGATATGGGGATATGTGTATAAATACAGCTGATTCACTTTGGTGTACCTCATAAGCTGGTTCAAGAATGTAAAGCACTTATATTCCAATAAAGAGCTTAAAAAAACAAACAAAAAAAACCAAACACATCCACTTTGCACTTAAATGCAGTAGAGCTTTTACTTACTTTTTCTCCATACTTAAATAGTTTGTGCACATTTTCTATAAAAACTCACATAATGCAAAGGTGAAATAAAATAATGAATTTATATATTTCACTAACTCTTAGTAAATGGCCGGGATGCAAGTATGAAGATGAACTCATCTAAAACGTTACTTATCAACTAAAAATCAAGACTTGACAGGGAAAATATAACTGAAAATGTACATATTAATACCAGCTTATCACAAATTGTACAACCAATATAACCCTTGCATTTGAAGCAGAGAAAATAAAATGAAATCTACTTTCTAATGACTGATATGACATGCTTAACTCAAATCAACTCTACTCTCTGTTGAGAAAAAGCCCACTGAGAAACAGTTGTGCAGCACATTTGCAGGGTCCAAATAGCACAACAAAAAAAAAAATGGTTAGGAGATGCTGTAGTAAGTGTGATGTGAGTAATTAACAGATGAGAACACTCTTAATCCCTTCTAAGGGCAGCAAGAGATTAATGTAGCAGTATATAATGACATGATTGAGTAGTTCATTTTGAGTATAAAAAATGAGCAGCTTAAATCAAATCCTTATGCTCACAGGTAACAAGTATAATTCCTTGAGAAAAGAAGGGACACGCTCATAGTAAGCGGCAAAAACAATTAGATTGGCAAGTCTTCTCAGCCAGCTGTGAGTAGTGTTAAGAAAGAGGAGAACAGGCAGCATCAACCTCTTACTCAAGCTCTTGCTCCAAGCCCTGAGTTAGAGTCGAGTAGAATTTCTAGTTATTTTTCTGATTTGTATATTCTCTAATTTTAGAAACACTTAGATGAGATACTTTAAAATGAAAAAGGATAAGAAAATCAACAAACATTATTGACGTATCTTTGAAGACAAAAGTGAAACGAAAACTTTTCTGTTTTACCTGAGAAAGGGAGACAATTGTGCTCTATAATTGGTAAAACTTTTACAATTTATTTTCAAAAGTGCACATATCAGTGATAGGCCATAATACAGGATAGCTAAAACCAAATAGGAATCTATGAAAAAATACATAAATGTATTGCAATATAAAGGCCATAAGCAATATTCTGTTTCTTAGATTGAGTAGTGCTTACAAGGGTTTGCATTTTATAATTATTCCCTTTGCTATGTACTTATATAAACTTTTATATAAGTGGGTTGTATCTAACAACTTTTAAAAGATTTTTTTTTTAATGTTACAAACTAAGTAAACAACAAAATCTCAGTTGTAGCTACTCTGTGGCTATGTCTGCCCTATCCCAAAATATACTTCAGTCAGTTGATCAAGCTGCTGGAAGTATTTGCCAAAAAAGTCTCTTGGCATCATGTAGATAAGATAATCATGTAGAAAAAATAATGAATTGACATGTTTCACTAATTCTCAGTAAATGGCCTGTGGGCAGGTATGAAAATGAACTCTAAAGTGTATGTATTTCCTAAAAAAAAAAAAAAAAAAATCAAGCCCTAACAAAGATAATACAATTTAAAATGAATTATGTATTCACAATAGCCAAGACATGGAAACACCTAAATGTCCATTGAGAGATGAATGGATAAAGAAGATGTGGTACATATATACAATGGAATACTACTCAGCCATAAAAAAAATGAAATAATGCCATTTGCAGCAACATGGACGGACCTAGAAACTATCATACTAAGTGAAGTAAGTCAATAAGAGAAAGACAAATACCGTATGATGTCACTTACATATGGAATCTAAAATATGACACAAATGAACTTATCTACAAAACAGAAACAGACTCACAGACACAGAGAGAACAGACTTGTGGTCATCAAGGGGGAGGGGTGTGCAGAGGGAAAGGACTGGGAGTTTGGCGTTAGCAAATGCAAACTAGTATACATAGAATGGACAAAAAACAAGGTCCTAGTGTATAGCACAGGGAACTATATTCAATATCCCGTGATAAATCATAATGGAAAGGAATATGAAAAAGAATGTATATATGTATACATAACTGAATCACTTTGCTGTATAGTAGAAATTAACACATTATAAATCAACTATACTTGAATAAAATAATTTTTAAAAAGAATGAATTATTAATACCAGTTACCATAAACACCAAGATGTATACCCAGTATAACCCTCTTATTTGAAAGAGACAAAATTAAAATGAAATCTAACTCACTAATGACTACTATGACTTAACTCAATCAAATCAGTCTCACCCTACACTAAGCAGAAGCCAACTGTTATAGGTCACGCCACCTACACAGCATCTCACTTCTTTACTTTTCAAATTCACATCTGGAGATGTTATTTTATATGTGATCCTGGTAAATAAATTTGTAAATCTGGTCCTGGTTCTTATTCCCAGGTCACAAAGCATGAAATCTGAATATCCTCCAATCTGTGTACAGATACGAAAATGTAAACAAATGCACGTGTGTGTGTATAGGGAAAAGAGAGGATTCTTACTGCAAAAAAAAAAGAGGGAGGGAGGCATATTAAAAATTCTGTGAAACCAAGCAGTGTACAAAATTTATTAATATATTTATTAATATATTGAATGTAGGAATGAAGATATAGCATCTAATATTGAGTTTAATAGTGAAACACAGTGGGTTACATATAAGAGTTGGTAATACAGGTTTTAAAGCCTTAGTCTATAAATAATCTTTTCTCACCCTACACTGAAAAAAATGTCTAAAGGAAACAAGAGTGTTAATATACATACACACGCACATATTCATTTGAATTGACAAACTGGCAGCAGCTAAAACTTAGGAAGTGACATAATTTCTTTTAGACCACGAGTCCACAATCCTCTGTTAATTTGATTGTCTGACATTCATAGCTACCAGATAGAAAGCAAACAAAGAAAAAACATTGTGCAAGAGTTACAGACTTAGGCTATTATAGATCATGCAATGTTACTCACTGAATATTTTAAGATGTGATTGTCTCATGAATTCTTTTCATCTTTTATATTCCTCTGTCTTATATCTTTAATTACAGAATCACAGAGAGATTATGGGGTGTTGCAAGGCACTGAATTTTATCATGAAAATAAACATTTGCTTATTATGAATTTCCCCTATTTTCAATAAAAATTATTCATAGGAAAAATGTATGAAACCTGTACATTCAATTAAAAAAGTTTTGACCCTGAAAACATATTTTATGAAGTTGGAAATTGATTTAAGAGGAAAATAAAAGTAGGTCAGTGTTTTTCTTTGTGAAATGGATTATTAGCCAGGGGTGGTCAGAGACAGTCTAGTTATGACATTTCAGCTAAGGAAGTCATTCTGATTTTATAAATTTATGTATTACAACTGAGTTCAATTATTTTTATTGTTAGGAATTATATTAGTGAAGTTACAGTAGCTACTATAGCAGATAAACCCTAAAATCTCAGTAGCTTAACACCAATCTCAGTGGCTTAACACAAGTTTATTTTTTGCTCCTGTAAATTCCAAACACTTTTCTTGTTCAAGGGTGTCTCTCTGTCAGAGGTATTTCAGGGACTCAACAATTCTATACCATGGAAGAAGCACATGAATCTCTGGCAGACAGCTAGCTGTCTCTTCCACAGAAACTGTGTTTTAAGGAAATGTCAACTTATCAGGAAAATTCAAATCATGAGTACTTAAACACCTAACTTCAGGAGACTCCTTCATCTAGGTCCTGAGACAGTCTAAAAGTGAAATCACTAGAAAATTCTAGCGTGGGAACCTCCCTGCATAATAACTTACAGAAGAGTTTGGGGAGGTTACAGTTCTGTAGTCAATGAAACACTCCAGGGAAAAAAAAGAAGAAAGGTAAAATTACATATAGTACACACAAAAGGACAAATGTTAGACACTATTCTTATAGATCAAAAGGAATTCTGATAGGTTTTAAAATATGTTAGATAAATTATGCCATAAATATGTCAAGATACCTGAAAGTTATTCTACAATACCCTTAAGGAATCTTCTACTCTATCTGGTGATGCCTGCATTTTAACCTATAAGAATTAAAAGCTCAACTGTATCAAATGAAAGATGGTGTTAACAGAAACAGCGTTGTTTTTCTGGATTCTCTACAAATGTGGCAGCAGAGGTCTGAAGATGAAGTTGCTGTCATCACCATTTCTCCTTGCTTGTTCTCAAGGATTAAGCAATGCACTGTCTAGTCTGTTTTTGTCATCCTATATTCCTTAGACATATACTGGATTTTCCCTTTGGTCATAAAACATTTCACCATGACCTTAACTGTTTTTTAGAATCTGAGTAATTCAGATATATGACTGCACATGTATGAGACCCAACTGGTACTGTCATTGCCAAAGATGTAGAGTTAAACCATGATACTTTAATGTTGATGGCACAGTAGATTTTTTCCACAAGAGACTAGAGATCTCTGAAGATGAACACCTCTAAATTAGAAACAAAGATCACAGTGCTAGGTGGACTCTTTCCCCAGTGGTTCCATGGTGACAGAAAGATCCTGAAGTTGAGAAATACAGTAAGTCCCCTACATATGAACAAGTTCTGTTCTGAGAGCACGTTCATAAGTCCAATTGTATGTAAGTTCAACAAAGTGAGCCTAGGTACCCAACTAACACAATCGGCTACATAATACTGTACTATAATAGGTTATAGCACATATATACAAACAAATAATACATTAAAAAACAAACACAAAAATAAAGAAAACATTTTTAATCTTATAGTACAGTACCTTGAAAAGTACAGTGGTACAGTACAACAGCTGGCATACAGGGGTTGGCAGCAAGTGAACAGGCAAGAAGAGTTATTGACTGGAGGAGGGAGAGGAGATGGGAGATGGTAGAGCTGAAGGATTGCCAGCAATAGGAGATGGAGGGCAAGCTGCAGTTTCGCTCTTGCCTGACGTTGATAGCACAGATTCTGGTTCCTTGCTGGATTCAATTCTATCCACCCTCTTGAAAAAACAATCCAGTGATGTCTGGGTAGTAGCTCTTTTTTTCTTATTATGGATGACACAGTGGCACTGGATTGCATTCTGAACGGCTGCTGCAACCTTCATGTACCGTTCTACATTCGGGTCCTGTGCCTCGAACACTGACAGTGCCTCCTCAAACAAAGAAAATCCCCTTGCCATTTCCTGCATGATGAATCTCTTCAGTTAATTCCTCTTCCTCTTGTCTCTCTTCATCCTTTCTCTGGGCCTCCAATTCCATCAGGTCTTCATTAATAAGCTCCTCCTGCTGCACAGCAAGGGATTGAATGAGGCTGTCCTCTTAGATCTAGCTCCAGCTTCTTGCTGAGGGTCAGTAAGTTGCTAAAAACCTCTTTGGACTCCTCATTTTGTGGATTCTCAAATCCATGAAAATCATAAACAAACTGCGGGCAAGTGTTCTTCCAAACTCCATTCATGGTGATGGCTGTAACCTCACACCAAGCAAAGTCAATGTTTTTTAGGGCCTTGTAGATGTTATACAGTAGTCCTTCCAAGATTGTCACAAGGTTATTCCTGATTTGTCACTGCCTTTACTGCCTGACCAAAGGTATGACATAAATAATATTTCTTGAAAGTCGCTAGAACTCTCTGGTCCATAGGTTAGATGAGCGACATGGTATTCGGTGGCAGATGCACCACTTTGAGGTTAGATGAAAGTCGTTCATGAATGGGGGGTGGCCCAGAGCATTGTCAAGCAGCAAAAGAATGTTGAATGGGACGTCCTTCTCCAAGAGATATTCCTCTACCTCCAAGACAAAGTGGTGGAAAAACCAGTCCTGGAAAATGGCCTGTGTAACCCAGGCTTTGGGGTTACTCTTCCACACAACAGGAAGAGAGCCACTGGCTGTGTTTCTAAGGGCTTTTGGCTTCTCTGAATGATAAACTAACAGAGGCTTCAGCTTCATATCGCCGGAAGCATTGCCACCAAACAACAGAGTTAGCCTATCCTTTGCTGCTTTATAACCTGGCATCAGCTTTTCTTCCTTACTAATAGAACTTCAGTCTAGCACCCTCTTCCAGTACAGTCCTGTCTAATCCACACTAAAAACCTGTTCGGTAAATACATGCCTTCATCAATAATTTCTCAAAGTGTTTCAGGAAATTCCCAGGCAGCTACCATATCTATCTGCACTTGCTGCCTGGCCACTTAATTTTACATTGTGAAGGCTGGCGCTAGCCTTGAACTGATGAAACCAGCCATGGTTGGCATTGAAAGATGTGCCCTCTGATTCCTTGCCATGTTTCTTCTACAAGTCTTCATAAAGACTTTTAGCTTTCTCTTGAGTCAGCATTAAGCTGAGCAGAACTTGACTCTGATGCTAATCCTGCCTCCACACAATGAGAAGTTTCTCCATCTCCCCCATCACTTCTCTATGCTTCTTCAATGTTATTGTCAATATCATTGGCACAGCAAACTTCACATGTTCCATGATCTTGTCCTGTTCTTTAGAATTGTCCCAATGGTTAAATGATTCATGTTATAAGCACGTGTGACATCTACTGTCTTCTCACCTCGCTTCACTCTCTCTATTGTTTTCACTTTTGTTTCCATCCTTATCGCTTGGTGCATTTTAGCAATACCATCTACATCACCACTGCTTTTACGCTTGCCTCCAGACATCCTAGGCTTGAAATAAAGATATTGTACTCTGTACTCTATACAGTACTGTAAAGTACGCAAAAGCACAACCGCTTATAGAGGATGCATACACGTGACAATGTATGCCAGACACGTGAACTAATTTTTTTTAATTAATTAATTTATTTATTTTATTGGCTGTGTTGGGTCTTTTCTGCTATGCGCGGGCTTTCTTTAGTTGCGGTGAACAGGGTCTACTCTTCGTTGTGGTGCGCGGGCTCCTCATTGCAGTGGTCTCTCTTGTTGCAGAGCACAGGCTCTAGGCGCGTGGGCTTCAGTAGTTGCAGCACATGGGCTCAATAGTTGTGGCTCATGGGCTCTAGAGTGCAGGCTCAATAGTTTGGCACACGGGCTTAGTTTCTCCACGGCATGTGGGATCTTCCTGGAGCAGGGTTTGAACCCGTGTCCCCTGCATTGGCAGCTGGATTCTTAACCACTGCGCCACCTAGGAAGCCCCACATAAACTAATTTTTGTGATTAGACATGTGAAAGCACATTTGCATCTTGGAAAGTTTGTAACTTGAAGGTTCGTATATAGGGGATTTACTGTAAAGGTGAAATAGCAATCAAAAGGTACCCCTCTGAGGAAGGGAACATTCATCCAAACAAAACTCCCAAGATGCTGCAAATATTTAAAAATCTTCAGATTCCACCATTATATCAATCTCTGTCTCCATTATACCTTTCCAGGACCTCAAGTTATCACAAATTTTACAGAAGAAATGCTAACACATGTTAGAGATGACAATTGCTTTACAGTCACTGCTAGAAAAATTGATTCATATATTTAGTGAAACTCACTGCAATTGTTCACCATTTCATTTATTTAAAAACTGTTTATCCAGTGTCAACTATGAGCCAGAAGCACTTGGTGCTAGAGAGATAATATTTAAAAACAAACAAAAGCTCCAAAATTATACTTTTCCCTTCATGGAATTGATATCCTAAATGAGACAGTTGAACAAATATTCCCAGTAATATAGAAAGCAAACCAACAGAAATTGTAGACAAGAAACACAATGAGAATACAATACTCTGGGAGTCAGGGAAGAACTTCTTGAGGTGATTGGTTTCAAGATGAAAATGGAAGAATTTGTCAGGGTGAGTGACGAATTCTGGACTATGACTGGAGCATCACAAATAAGACATGCAGTGATATTGAATCGAATGAAATTATATTATCTGACAGAAGGCTGATCCCATAAAGCCTCATAAGCCACTTAGGTATTTCCATCTTTACACTGAAGGCAATGGGAAGAGACTTACTTCACTGGATTTATATTTTGCCAAAATCACCCAGGTGGAGGGGCAAAGACTGGAATGGATGTGAGGAAGACACATCAGAAGTCATTGCCTTCACCCTAACAGGTTTCCCCAGTTTTCAAGCCAATCAATTTAATTATGCCAGGGCAAACAAGGAACTTATTTACAAAAAAGCAAAAACAAAAAACTGAATTTAACATACCACAAATTTTCCCGATGCTATTAGGCAGCACAGCATCATCCACATAGCTTCTACTAAAAAAAATGATGTTGATATTTCCACATATATTGAAGACCACATGTACACAGGGGTATACCTACAATCTCTTGAGTGGGTATGCGTTAGGTTATAGAAAATAAGTCCCCCATTCCAATCTTCCCCATCCTTTCTGCTTATTCCCAAGATGAAATCTTGATAAAAAAATTTTTGTGCCACTTGGTTTTTGTCTTTTTTCCCCTTAACTTTGAAATCCTCCTAGCAAGTAAGCATCTGAGAAAGGTCATGATAAAATTCAGGATGTCATCTGAAAGTGAATCCCCAAACCATCAGTGAACAAGAAATTTTATCTCCATTGGCAAATTCCCCCTTTTGTGAACACCTTGCCTATTTCACAAATAAAGTTTTGTGAAAAATATTGACCAGCACCTAGTCTGTTCCCATTTCTGTGGGTTACTAAATTTCAGAGTTTAAAAGGATATTCTGACTTTCTATAATTGTGAGGTTAGATGATATCAGCAATCTTACATTGTCAGATCTTATGTTAAACATTTGTGTGAAAATTAAACATGATTTAAATTCTAGTTTCTAAGATTTATTTCTCTCTACTACTATTATACAAAACCACTATTAATATGCTGTGAAATGAGACATCTACAGCATCACTAGTCAAAGCCTTTAAGTGGTAATCCTTCTGAATCCTTTCTTGTAATAGCTGAACATTTGCTGTACAAAACCAATGAAATTCACACACTCTGCTACAGAGTAGTGGAGCGATTATTACAGCATTTTCCCCCCAAAGTACCTTAGGCTTTAGATGATTAGAGAACAGTCTTATCTTTTAAACTTCCTGCCAACAATGTGGCTTTTTAGTTGCATTGGATTGAGGACAAATTGTAGTATAATGTATGTTGACAGTTTAATAACACGGGTTACTATCCTTGGTGTACTTTATGATGTAATACATCCTTAGAGGTGTCTCCAGAGAACTGTGCTATGATTTTCAAGGCACTGAAAATTCAATAAACTAAAACAGTCTGAGTAAGATTTCTGCCTTCTGTATACTTTGGACATTTTCCTAAAAAATACATAGGTGCTACCCTTCTAAAATATTTTTCCGACATGACTTTTCTGTTTTTCTTCTCAAGCTGTAGATTTTAAGATTGGAATGGTACGATTCTTATTAAATTATACATTAAAAATATAAAAGTCTCTTTCTTTATATAATAAACAGTCTTTTTCAGGTCTCAGAGGTAAAGTTCCTCTTCTATAAAAAGCTATAATTGTGGTTTTAAAAAATCTCATTAAATATTTAGATCTTTTAGAGCACAAGTGTTTTCTGTTGAGGTTTAAACACATTTAGGCTAATTATTTCTAATGTTTTGACCATTGTAGAAAAACTTGTAGTATTAAATAGCTAACAGCATAAAACAAAACAGCAAGTCTTATGTGCAGAATTCATATAATTACTCCTGGATTTTCTTTTCATCAGGATATTTCTGGGTGAAACAAAAATGGCAATTCAATGTATTTTTAAAGTGATATAACACATTATTACAAAATGAATGCAATTCTAAGTACAGATGTTACTTTATATAGCCTTAGTCCATCTTTGTTTGCTTTTATATGACCATAAATGCAAGAAAATATTCAACTCCTCAAGCACACTAAACACACTGTGATTCCAGGACGGACAATTACATCATACTTTAGGAATTTACAAAAAAGAAAACACACTATAATAGTCTAAAAGAAATATTCTTCCAATACCACTTTATAAAAAAAAGAGAGAGAGTAATTTTATCATCTACATTTAAGGTGAAAAAGGAGTTTGAGAAAATGACTATAAATCACTATACTCCACAACTATCATCCTTTATTCTGTCTTCTCTAAAAAGCTCAAAAATGTGGGAAGACAGAAACGCATAAAGCAAGTTTCCTGCCAAAGCTAATACAGTCATTTTTATTAAGTACTGTGTAAAATATGTGATATACATTATTTCCTTACTGCTCTAAGCAATCCCAGAGGATACCTTCGTTATTATTATGTCTATTTTACTAATGGGGAAAGAGGAGCCAGAAAGGCCAGTGGTTCACCTAAGATCTTAGAACAAAGAGGTAGTAGAGCTAGGATTCCAACCTTGACATTCAGACTTCAGAACCTGGAACACACTGCCTTCCCCACTGGTCAGGCAATGGAGTTAGATTTTTTTTAAGTATATGTGGGTATTTTAATTAAAAAAAAATAAAGTCAACATAGAGAATATTAAATGAATGTAGGTTTTATTTATTGTTGGAGGACTAAGAAACTCATCCACTTGGGAAACCTGTTCTGAAATTCCTTCATTTCAGAGGCTCACCCAGGATAAAGCAGTGTCCACTTCCCGCAAGAACTCAACATTAAATCATATGCTACTTAAATTATCTCATTGTCTAGTGGCAACCCAGAGCCAAACTGCCTACGTGTTCAAAGCAAACACATAAAAAATAATCATCCAAGGTTTTGTGAAGCCCCTGGAAGCTGAGAGAAGGTGATGTGAAAAACAAATGGGAGTGAGACTCAAACTAGAAAAAAAAAAAAAAAAGGTTAATACGCCCTTGAATTCTGGTCCATGTTGAACTTTTTGGTTCCAGTGTCTTTGTTGCTTTTTCTAATTTTTTGGCCCAGAGCTTGTGTGCTTTCCAACCCCCAGGGGTTCCACTGAGCAGGCCTGGTTGGAAGAGATCCCAGCAGAAAGCAGAGGTCTGAGGATTATTGAAGTGGTTTTCTTTTGAATCACTTGTAAAAACAGAGACAAAGCCAGTCACCAGCCATGTGATTTGCTCCAAGTCACTGGACCTCTAAATTCTCTGAAGAAAGCCAGAATCAGTGCTCTCCCAACAGTCTTGTATTTTGAGCTTCTCTCAAGTTTGAGAACCATATTGTTCTGGGAAGGGGAGGGAGACGTAAAAAAAAATATGACTTGAACACGTGAATAAAGTGGAGAACAGAGTAAAACAATCATGCTTGATATAGAGTGCACGCTTACATGTGTCTACTCCTTTCCAGCACTTTGAAAATTTACTTTCACTTTATTTCCTGGTTGATGAAGCTTAACATAATCTCTATGCCTTCCTCTCACAGCCCTCTGATTTTTCTTCCATGGGGTTTGCAATCAGAAAGTACTCCTTGAAAGCTAAATTAGGAACAGAAGATGAAGAGACGGAGATAAATCTGATTGCATTGGTCCTTACTAAAATTTAATTAACTAGCATTTAAATAAACATTCTCTAGGCAATTGCAGGGAAAGAAGAAAAGCTCTGAAAGAGGAGTCACAACTTCAACACCCTAGTGGTCCAGCATTCTTCAGAACTATCACTAGTTACGCTTGAAGTCCCCACCTCCAAAAAAAAACCAACAAAAACCCTGATGATTTGTACAAAGGATCTATTTCATTTTATTGTGTATTTGTAATTATCAAGACTTTAGCCCCGGTGATAGCATTCATTCCCACCCACCTCAACCACTCCACTCCTGCCCTTTAAACGAGAAAGCAATCTGTCAACTCAAACCAAATGTTTTCCATTTTTTGCCCTCTCATAAACATCAGCAGACTTAGTCAAACACAGGCAAAGTGCCAGCCGCAGCGAGATTACACTAACCCCAAGATGTGGGAATTGGCTGTGTTCCTCTGGGGCTTGCACAGAATGGCATTAAGAGTAATGAACACACAGAGCGACCCTGCAGGGCACAACATGGTTTGTGTTTATGACTCACTGGAAGACTGGGTATGAGTGAGTCTTCTAAATTTATATGTACTTGATATTTTTTGGCTTTGACTACATACTGACTCACTTTTCATCATGCCCAGGCTTCTTTCCCTTTCAATTGTCCAATCCCATACTCCTACCGTGTCTGTCCTTCCCCTCTTCTGTCTCCCACAAAGTATACTCTATCCAATTTCATAGAAGCTTTCCAGTCCCTTTCTAAATGTCTCTGTCTTCTCAGGGCAGATAATACCTAGGGTTAGGGTTACTCTGAGGTGATGTCCACAAATTGAGAAATTTCAAATTCCACTGTATAAATTACAGTTGTAATATTTCAGATCTAAAGGTTTATTAATTAATGTATTAAATGCAGCTTAATATTACATATAATAAGTACCTAATAAGTTGATTGGAACAGTCACGGTCCTTAAGAACACTGAAGAAATGTTGCAATATAATTCGATGATTAAAATATATACATGAGCTAGGTATACTAAGAGAATTTGAAACTAGAGAGAATCAATATTCCAACATTTACTACTCATTGAGACTTATGATGTTTGTCCAGTAAGGAAACTGATGCAACTGTTCACTTTATAAAGAAGAGTAACAAAATTTAAATGGAACTTAGTAACCTGCTTGTGATTGCTATTTGTACTTCTATTCCACTGGAGGCCCAAGAATTACATTATCTTAAATAGCTTGTAAAATAAGAAGGCAACAATGACAACGAAATTTCAGAAATCAAGGGTTACACAACATACCTTTCCTTAGTAGGTGAATCAAATCAACTGAGTGGACTTTCTAAATAAAACTGGATATATGTGCATCTACCTAAGCTTTGGCTCATGGCTGAGTGATTTCCAAATGAAATAAAATCTGTTACTGGAAGAAAAGAAGTCACTAGAAAATTAACTGTTGTTATGTGGTTAACATTAGTCACTTAATAGTGAGGTTACTTCCTGTTGAGGCCAGACTGTAAAGCTATGATGATTTCTTTACCCATAATAGCAATGTACCAAATAAGGAACTGATTAGATTACCATTATAAGAGCCTTTGCAAAACCCTAAATATATAATTGGCAGGGTTCTTTGGAGTTGAAAGTGCTAATCTACAACACATCAGCTCTGGCTTGGCTTGGCTTGTTAGGTAAACAAAATGTGTCTTGCCTGTCATTGCCATAAAATATTAATGCACTGGAAGTCTCTAAACCTTGCTAAGCAGAAGGCCTATTATCACACTTAAGAGCAAAGCAATCTACTAAATCGTTGGCTTTATAAAAACTAAGTCAGCTGGCAGAGACAGTCATCTCCCTAAGGGATAGTAAGAGCCTCATCTTCAAATACAGCAGCTGCAGTTTCAGAGAAATTATGTTTCTTCTGCTCAGTAAAAATACATTTGTGCTGAATTCTGTTATTTAAACTCTAATGGAATTATTAGGAATATCCATACATTATGAGTAATAGAAAATTAACTAAAAAAAAATCTACAATACTGTCATATAATAGTCACATGCTTTTAGTAGTTTAGAGGGCTAAATCTGATGTAAAATCTGATGTAAATCTGATGTAAGCTGCTTTTTCCTAATATCCATTTTGAATATATAAATAGTCATGTGTAAACACCAAGCACTTAGCTGATATCCTTAATTGAAAGCAACTTATCTGTTTGGCCCTGGTATGAGGTCCTTCAGGCAACATGTAAACATAAATGCAATATGATCGCTAAACACCTTAAAAACTGTTATCAAATTGCTATAATACCTAACCAACCTCTGAAAACCATAAGAAAGATGTGTTTTAGGATGGATCATACCTTTACTTACCCCCTCACACACATAAACATTGAATTAGTTAAATCAACATGTTTCCAGTAATAGATGAAAGAGGAGCAGATAGATTTTTAAAATAATAATAATAAATACATATAATTATTTCATTTTAACCTGATAATAACCCAGTAAGATAAGCACAGTTATCATGTCCATGTCAAAAATGAAGAAACAGATAATTTGTCTCTAGTTAGCAAGAAGTACCACCAGTCCTTAAACTCTGCTCAACTGACTTTGAATTCCAGACCTCTAAAAGCAGCCCAGTTGCTGTTGTTTTGTTTCCTACTTACAATTTCATCTTGCCAAAGACATTGCTTCAATTCTTAAGAAGCACTTAGCATACTAATATGTAATTGCTACCCAGGGACGATAATTTGAGGTTACATGGTTAATAGATGATGTGCACCCTTCATGCGACATTCAATAATAAAATGTTGATGACCCACACACAGGAAAATATGAATTAAAAAACCTTTTCATATCTAGACGTAATAGTAGGAGATGAAACATTAACTCAAAGAGGGGAAAATACCTTTTTCAAGGATCAGGGATCACAGTCTTTAAATTTACACAAAGACAAATGCGGGTACTTAACAAGCATTCCTTAAACTTATGACGATGGTGCTTCAGTAAAAGAATACAGTCCTCCCCTGTGTATTGTTTATGGTGTTAATGTTCTTAATAAGGCCACACCATTTTCTCTATGTTGACAGTAACCTTGGCATTAGAGAAACTAAAGAAAATCGTCATTACAATTAAGTGTGAATTATTTCATCACTTAGGAAGGTCCAAATCATAATGAGTGTGAAGCACAAAGATCTTCAGTCCTGTGAAAAGTGGGTCTGAAAGTTACACACTTAACTCATTACTTTGGTAAGTAGACAGTGATATCAACCTCTCTGAATTCCTCATACTTATTTCATTTGTTCAGTCAGCACTTATCTGCTGGTAATGTGCTTTACATGCAGCATGATGTGAGCTGCTGAGGTTATAAAGGCGATTAAGATTCAGTGCCTATCCTCAAGGTGGCAACTTTTCTTTCTGTGTGAAGAAAACTAAAATGAAATTAAATAATGCACTCAGATACTCAGATATGTCGATAGTAGGGACTCAGTGAGACACAAGATGCAAAAAATTTATATTTTTTTATTTTCTGAAATCAAATCTAACCTGGACTCCAAAACTTTATTTGCCACTGTTGGCAAGAAGGACAACAGCAACCACATTGGCTCCTCTCTCCCTTGCTTTATTTGATCCCAGGAAATGAGCAGATCACCTTGAGCCCTAGAGCATCGTGGTCATTTTTGATGTCATAGTTCACTCTGTGACACTATGCCAATGAAGCCTTTCCCCTCAGAGCTGGGTCCTTACACTTTATTCCCCTTCTTCTGATCTTTGTTGAGACTTCCAGGGAAAAACCAACTTAGTGGCCAGTTTCTACCATTCAAAAATGTCTTACTTTAAGGTGTTACATCCAAGTGAGTTTCCATTCCCTACCTCCCCCCAAAACCTGCAACATTATTTGCTGGTTTCTCTCCTTTCTTCTTTATCAAGAATTACTTTATCATTGGCCCTAGCTGCTCTCTCTTCCTACTGTATAAAAAATCCAATATTTCTCTGTTGGTTGCTTCCTTTAACAATTCAGTGTAATAGTATATAGCAGCACTGAATGACTCATGGAGTCAGGCTCCAGACTCGCAAACTATAAAATGCTTGTTTACCTATTCTAAGACAAAAAAAAAAAAAAGCTCAGTTCAAAGAAATGTAATACCAGTCTACCAGACTCCCCTTCCCCCAAGGATGAAGCCCATTCTTTTACAGACAGTAGAAAATAAATAACAGGGTTGATTTGGTGCATTCACTTTTGAGTTCTCAATATCTCACCCTGTTATACCATAACACAAGTTCTCAAAAAGCATGCAGATGAAGTGCTATCGAAGTCCTTCAATTATGCCATGCTCTTTCATGATTCCATTTCCATATCTGTACATAACATTTTTTCTTCTGGAATGAAAATGCTGAATTTTCAAGGCTCAGTTCATATGTCAACATTTCTATTAATTCCCAGCTTCTCTAGGCAAAGAAATCTCTTACTCTCCTCACTTCTATAGTATTTAAATATCATTACTATAGTATATTTGAGATTATACTGTAGTTATCTGTTTAGTTTCTGTCTCTACCCTAGATTATTATATTTTGATGGACATGCACTATTTCTAGTTCATAACTCTGTTCCCAGTAGCATGCAGTCTCCACTTTGGAACACCTTGGATGACAATAACAGGATGACAAAGAAGGGATGCTAAGACCAAAAATAGCCAATGTCAAGATAGTGGCTGGGCCAATACCCCAAAATATTGACTAATCATTCAAGTAATCCAGTTCAGTAGGGTGGGTTATCTCAATAGGAATCACTGGGCATTAGTTAAACTTGGCATCAGGCTAATGGCAGTATTTAGATCTAAGAGGTTCTCTTGGGTGGAATCTAGGCATCATTTGGTGACATCTAGTGCAGGGACTGATGAATCATGAAGACAGATAGCATTCCAGCCAGGTAAATGGGAGACCAGAATAGGAGAGGAGACAATGAAAGAGCTGAGCCCTGGGGCCAAGAGTTTTTCCTCTGCATTCCTTTAAAATATCAATACTAGTTATCAGTAGTAATAGTAATAGTGAATAGTAGAAATTATTAGTATTATCATCAACAGTAGTAGTAAAGAAAAATATTTCCCAGTGTACCCAGCATACATTTCCTCATAGCTCATTACCCAGAATTAGGTAAATAAAATAATGTGCTCAAATATGTTAACAGTGGGAATGAAGTTCTCAATGACAAACACAGTCCTAAAATACCATATTTCTTAATTTTCCTAAAAAATATCTAACCTGAATTCCAAGACTCCATTTGCCAGTGTTGACAAAAGGTCACTATCAGGGGGACTTCCTAGGGGGTGCAGTGGTTAAGAATCCAGCTGCCAATTCAGGGGACATGGGTTTGATCCCTGCTCCAGGAAGATCTCACATGCCCTGGAGCAACTAAGCCCGTGTGCCAAACTATTGAGCCTGCACTCTAGAGCCCATGAGCCACAACTATTGAGCCCATGTGCTGCAACTACTGAAGCCCACGCGCCTAGAGCCCGTGCTCTGCAACAAGAGAGGCCACTGCAATGAGGAGCCCACGCACCACAATGAAGAGTAGCCCCCTCTCACAACTAGAGAAAGTCCGTGCACAGCAACAAAGACCCAATGCAGCCAATAAATAAATAAATAAAATTAAGTAATTAATTTTAAAAAAATTTTTAATAAAAAAATAATAAAGGTCACTATCAGTCATGTTGGTTCCTTCTCCCTTGCTTTCTTTAGTCCAGGAAGATGGCAGAGCAGCCCAAGCCTTAAGCATGGCACTCATTCCTAGAGTCATCTGATCCCTCCTGGTCAACTGGACTCATTGTCATTGCTCATTGTCAACTGGACTTTCTTGATTGCCTTAAATCAATAATTATACATTCCCTAGGTCTCAGTACATTGTCATACAAATAAAGTAAACATGAAAGAAGTGGAAATGGCTATTGTGTAGGCCACTAAGAGTACCTACCATAATCTGGTTGAAAAAAGGTCCCCCAAAATATCAAGAAGAGAAAGAAATGGGAAGAATGAAAGATAAGCTATAAAAAGAATTGAGAATAGAGATAGAAATGTCAACATAAGTTAATATATGAATTTTACAAGGAAAAATAAATACAGGGAAAGACATTTTAGAAAAAAATAATGACTTAAAATTATCAGAGTTAAAGAAAATGTAAGACCTGTGATTGAAAGAATGTATAATGGCAAACTGGATAAATTAGGACAAACCCACGTCGAGACGTGTTACAGTGAAAATTAAGAACATCGAGTAAAAATAAAAGGTTCCTTGGGTTCTAGAGGGGAAAATCAATCACCCATAAATGAGTTAGAATCAGACTGACATTGAAATTCTCAAGGACATCATTATAGTCAAGAAGAAGTTATAATTTCAAAGTGTTGAAAGAAAAGTACATTATACCAAAATTTAATGTCCAATTAAATATTTTCTCTAAATGTGAGTGTGAAATAAAAATATTATTGGCACAAAGGGCTTCAAAAATTTATCTCACAAAAACCCCTTTGATGTGTTCTCCAGCAAGTAAAGAACTACCCCCAAGAGGATGCTGCAAATACATGGGAACTAAGGGTGAGTAAATAACTTATGGAAATATTTTATTATCTAAAATAGCAATGACCATAAGAAAAAAATCTAAAACAGAAGAAAATATTCCTAACAATCAAGAATTAAAATCCTAGGTGATGTACACATGGAGGGCTTGTTAGTATTTAACCTATTGAAATCAAATTTATGAATATCTATAAGCTTAAAAAACTAATTCAAAAAAAAAGAATTGAGTGTAAGTTTTAATAGGATAAACATTTTTCAAAACAGTAGAAGAAAATTCATTATACTCAGTGAATGTTAAGAAAATAGAAAAAAAAGAACACTTTGAATAAATTGAAAAATACAGAATACATTGTCAGAAGTAAATCCCAGTATAATAGTAATTAAAAGAAATGTAAATGTCTGTTATCACTAACCAAAAGATCCTTTGATGGATTTTTTTTTTTGAGTCAGAAATATTAAACAGGAAAACACATCAAGTCTGAAAGTTGAGGGACAGAAAAAAGTAACTGCACACATATGGGGACCAAGAGAAAGCCAGAATCAAACAAAATAATTTCAAATAAAAATCATCATGAGGAAGAAAAAAGAAATCTTATATATACTTGTTGCATATAATCATTATGAATCTATCTCCATACAACAGTATAGGTGAAAATACTGCGTAATAACTTCCCACAGAACTACAAGGGCATGTGCCTAAATCAACAAATGTAATTAGAGGTTATTAATTGATAACTGCCAAGAAATCCAGCAGACCAAAAAAAGAGCAAATATATTTCTTACAGATTCAAAAAAAGCTCTAAGTAATAACTTTACATCAACAGAGACTATGAATTTGCTTCAAGCAAAATTAGAAAATTTAGAAAAATTAACCTTGTAGAAAGCCACGAAGTCTCAATAAATTCCTAAGAATCAATATTGTACAGCCTTTGTCTATAAAGCAATGCAATTATAAATCAATGATAAGGAGATAGCTGAAATTTTAATGTCTAAAAGAAAATACTTCTCAATAACCCTCTGATTCAACACAGAAAATTATGAAAGTCTTACAGCAGAAAGATAGTAGTAGCACTATATTTCAAATTTTGATCATCCTTATGAAACACATTTAAAGCTATGTTGGGGTTTTAGTTGACCATAAACTCAATATAAACTGACATAGCTGAAAAAAACAAATGTTAAACAAATAGCAAATTAGATTTAACACTTTTTCAGTGCAAGTACAGTATCCAAAAAAAGTTCAGGTATCTTTCTGAATATTGTAATCTGTACTAGATGTTACAATATAAGAAGAACTATCAGGAAAAATAGGGGAAAAAAAAAAGCCCACCAGATGGAAAGATACCTGGGCTCAACATTTTAGTCAGATGGTTGGGAGTTTAGGGCAGTGAAGGAAGTACAAGCACACTGATCCTCAAATATTTCAGGAGTTGCCATCTGCATGGTGGTGGAGCATGTAGATAGATGATCCATGTGACTTAAAAGGGCAAAACTGAGACCAATGTCTGGGAATTTCACTGTGCAGAAATAGAAAAATGATTAAAAAAAAAAAAAGAAGAAGAAGAAATGATATTCCTAACTGTAAGAACTGATTAAAAACAATTGCTCAAAATAGTTAGAAACTTATGACAAAGGATGTTTAAGCAGAGGTGATCTCATGATGCAATACTCCTACAAAGAATGAGTCATTGTAGAACAGGACATCTATGGCCCCTGGGGACTCAAAATGTCTCAAGTTCTCTGTTTTCACAATAAAAATATTGACTCTTTGAGAAGAAAGAAACTCTTTTAATGGTCTGTTTGTGACTGTGTATGCAGAAAAGTGGTGATTTCTACTGAATTTAACACTTTCATGTTTCTGGTAAGTTTTCTTTCAGTTGACAACCTTAATGATGTAAAGTAACTGTGCCCATAATTTTGTTTATTTTTTAGCCCTGATTTACTCCTCTCTAATACAAGTAGGGTGCTAAGTACTTGTGTGTTTTTCTTTCACAATAGTGAAAGACTGTGAGTTCTTGTTTCTATTATCAGTGTTGACTGCTTATTAGGAAATGTTCAGGAGAGGAGGTTTCTGGTTTGCAAAGACAAGGTGAGATGTCTTTTAGTAAACATCTTCAATAATATGAGTTTGAGCAGCCAGGGATGAGGTATCCCTCAGTGAAAAATAGAAGAGAAATTGCAGCATAATGCATATAGAATGGACATAAGAAAGACAATACTTTCATTCATCCGTTAACGTATTTACCCATGTACTGTGTGAATGGCACTATGCACAACGGCGAAGGGCATGACACTGGAGCCTGCCTGTGTGGATCCAACTCCTACCTCTGGCACAGGAGAGGGATGAAACTGCAAGCAAGCTGATTATCTCGTACCTCAGTTCCTTAGTTTGTGAAGGATGATAACAGTAACTACTTCCTAGGTTGATGTGAGGATTAAATGATGATAGATAGAGCAAGAAAGAGACAAGAAGAACAACAGATTACAAGGCACCTACAGATACACGATGCCTAGAACAAAGACTGGCCTATGTGCTAAGTGTTAGCTGTTACCATCAGGTTCTAGGTACTGGGCTAGCTGGTAGGGATACAATATTGGGTAAATGTAAGGTAGTTTAAGATAAAATCATACAGAGTATGATAGAGCAGATTATGGAATTTTACTTAATCCTAAAAATACAGGGGAGCTGTTAAAAGCTTTGAAACAGGCAGGCTAAATGGTCACCTTTGCTTGTTCTAAAGGTTATTCTGACTGCAGTGAGGAGAACGGATTGATCAGGGAAGGGGATGAGTGGACACAGAGAGACAAATGAAATGTTATTAAATGCCAAAATCAGTTGCAAAGGAAGGCTGAAATTTTCTAATTTTCTTTTCTGAAAACATGGTGTGTGTGTGTGTATGTGTGTGTGTATTGTGACTAAATTATCTGCGGGCTCAACTCTGCATTTGGAGCTGGAGTAAATAACCCTCTGAACTTTGTGAAGTTTCTAAGCTTCTCTAAGACTTAATTTCCTCTTTTTGTAAAATGTGGATTACAGTATTTTCTTGAGAACTAAATAAAAAAGTGAATGCAAAAAAATTTTAATCTTAGACCGCAATATAAATATTCTAGCTGTCATAATTACGTGGGGGACGTGGAAGGGGAAACTAAATCTCAAGGTCTCATCTAGGATGTTTATTTTACCAAAGGAGAGGCATAAAGATGGAAATGTGATTTCACGAGGCAAGAAGTCGTGTGATTAATATCTGTTCTTACAAACCAAGTTTTTCTTCTAAGAATGTCCTTCATCTGACCAACCGCTCCTTTGCATCTAGCTCACTCCCTCATGACTCTAATTCTTATAATTTTTTACCCCTTTGGGACATGAATCCAAACTTTTTTTAGTTTTTCCTCACTACCTTCACGTCCTCACATCCCTCTTTAACCCAGCTTAAATTCCATGGTTAATCAACATGATCATTCCCACGCACCACCTCCCCACCATTTCATCACAGGGCCCTGGAAAAATCCCAAACATAGTTAAATTAACCATCCACATATACGTCTCTTGCCCCACAAGCTGAATATACAAACAGCAAAACCACACTAACTGGGCTTTTTTATAATCATGACTGCTAACTACAGCCTATCCCACTTCCCCTGGTCTAGTCCCCTACCCATTCTTCTAGACTACTGTCTCCTGGTTGAGCCTCTATTTTCCAAATTCCAACTTTTCCTCCTTTGTTCCTTATCCTCAGCTTCTGCCCATTTCACTGAGGAAAGGAAAACTCAGAAGGTAACTTTCACAGACTCTGCAACCCTATCTCCCATTAACACATACCTGTACCCATACTTTCGACCTTCCTTCTTGTCGCTACGGAGAGAAACTCTGTTCAAATTAAAGCTGGTCTCTCCGTTCAGGCACTGGATCCCAATCCCGCTGGCTACTCCAAGACATTGCACACTGCTTCTTCTTCGTCCTCTCTCCTCATAATTTTTCCTCACTCTGCTAGATCACTACTTATCAGCATTCAGGCATTCTAAAATCTCCCAACTGCACCTTATCCTCCAGATTCCATCCTGTTTCTCTGCTCCCCTACATTGCGGACATTGTGCTGGGAATTTGCCTCTCTCTCCCCGTCATTCCTATACATTCTCTCTCTCCCTCTCTCTCTCTTCCCTCTTCCTCTCTCTCTCAAGCACACACACATCAATTTTTCCCATCAGTGTACAAACATCCTATTATTTCTTCCACTGTTAAAACAAAAAAGGAAAATCCTATAACCCCACAATCCTTCCAGTCAATGTTCTATTTCATTCTTTCTCCTGGGAGAAAACTCTCAGGACTGGTATTTGATATAATATTTCCAATTTCTCTCTTCCTTGTTTTCCTTAGAATCCTTAGGCTTCTGCACCCATCACTTCAACTAAAATTTTCTTATCCAGCTCACCAGTGATCTTCATTTTGCTAAATCCAATAATCCATTCTCATATTAACCATAACAGCAGCATTTTATAATTTTCTATTTAATAATCTCCCCAATGTGGAAAGTTTGGATTCAGTCTTTGTTTGGGTCCTCTTCTCTTATGGTCACCTTGTCATTCTGACCACCTGCATGAAACAACCATCTCTTTCCAACACACACACACACACACACACACACATACACACACACACACACAGAAGCACATGAATCCATACACACGTGCATACACAGACTTGTAAGGGAGATCCTATCTTCTTTATCCTACTTGATTTTTTTCTCATAGCACATATCACCATTTGACAGACTATGTGTTTACTTGTTTGTTTATATTTCATATCCCACCATTAGAATGTAAGTCCCACAAGGACAAAACTTTTATTCCTCATTAAATCCCCAGTGCCTACAACAGTGTTTGACACTTAGGAGGTATTCAACAAGTTTAATTTGAATGAATGAATGAATAAATGAGTGAAATCAATACTTAAATTTAGGAAATTTTTGAGAAGATAAAAATACTTGTTTCTCGAGTGATGACAAATCAAAGATGTTAACAAGCCATGGCCAGTATTCCACACACGTATTTACTCATTTGTAGTATTTATAACTTGCCTGTTTCCAAAAAGTGATTTGAGGTAGCTGACATGTTTATAGTACTGCTACTTATAAACTGAGTACAGAGTATTCTGTATCTTATGAAGGAAAAAAAATGCTAATTCCTTTCATAAAATATGAGTAAACCTTCCAAAAAGGGGGAGAAGGAACAGACTAATAAGGCTTTCTTCAAACAATAATTGACCAGTCATTTGTTTGATTTATTTCATATATTTAAAAAACATCCAACTGGGCAGTGCTAAAATTGGGGGATATTTGAGTTCATAGAAACTGAGAAGATTTTTTAATTTCAAGCGTGAAGACATCAAACGAGCCTTTACTCTCCTCTTTGATATACCTAGGTTTGTTTCCTGTTTTACTGGCTCAAAAGACAATTCCACATATACCAAATACAGCATTGAAATTTGCGTATTATAAAAAAGTCTTTTTAAAATCGTTACTGTTATCACTTTGGCATGAAAACAGAAGTTTTCCCTAATTCTAAAATGTTTAAGTTAGTCAAGACATTAAATATCTCTACCTACAATTATTTGCCTAAAATAAGCTTTTACCCTCTAAAATAATTTCTGGTGAGACAGTAATTTTCATGATGAGATTGGCTAGCCTCTGGAACAAGCTTTCCATAGAAGTGGAGAAGGCTTTGAGGTGATTAAAATAAAACCATACAAAACAGTGGAAAATGTACTATAGTATGAGGAAAAATGCTGCCCAGATCCCGGGAGGCTGCAGCCCAGAGCTGAATAGGCCTTTTCAGTCTCCAGCCATTATGATTCTAGGTAACTATTCTGAGAAGAGATGAAAGCAGTGGTTTTTCTATCCATGTTGAGTTCCTATTAGCCCCTTGAGGAAATAGGGGTTTTGCAGAAAGTGTGAGTTCTCTAAGTGTTACTGAAATGACCTTGTTTAATTTCCTAATAAAATGGGCAATCTAATAATAGCTACATCTTCTAATATTAACAAAGCTGTAAAGTTACACAAGTTAGAATAATTTTCGTTTGCTTGGACAGCAAAATTTTTCAATGTCCTTGTCTCTCTTTTCGCAATGTGCCACCCCTTTTATAGCCTATATTTGCTCTTTAATATTTGATTTCACATTTGATTTTAAGCATCCTGCTACAGAGCTGCAGTGTGAAGTTGAAAGATTCAAAAGGGAGAGAGGACACAGCTGCCACCCTACCATGAGTGAGTCCACTGAACTGTAAATCTACCCTGCATTTAATTACTCAACTAGACGGAGCAAGGATAAGGTCTCCGGAGTGCTGTACTATCATGAGTGATTGGGTCCGCTTGCAGTAATAAGCTTTTCTACAGCTAAGCCAAAAGGTTAAAAGTATACATAGAACATCAAGGCAAGCATTGTTTTTAAATAGTTTCAAAACCAAAAGATTAACAGAAACTTCTTTTGAATGAATGCCTTGGTTTCAAAACCTTAAGTTGAAGTAGGAGACTTTTGTGGAAAGAATTGTGTTTCCTCAAGCAAATCTACAAGTATTTGGGTCAGTAATGGGGTTGGAAAGCCCTCCCCATGCCAACTTCTACCACATCCACAGTACCGTTAGTTGGTGTTTCTATAATGAATAGCAGAGATGATTGCACTTGTGAGATGAATCAGCAATTCCCAATTAGAGCAGCAAAATAAAACTGTTTTCTTTCTGAATCACCATGGAAGGCAAATGGAAAAGTGACAAATGGACTTTGTTCTCCATCATTGATGGGAGGGGAATTCATGTTGGGAGCCAAATTTCCAAAGTAAGGCATACCGGGCTTGCCAGCAAAACTGTTCACATCCCCACAGAGACCACAAAACCCTGCAGCTGTAATTTCAGAAACACACATGTGTATAAATCAAGTAATTGCACACCTAACTATGCACTTGAGCCTGTGTGCCTGGGTTTTTTTTTTGCAGGTGCCCAGGGCACTTGTGCTATTTGGTTTTGAAAACAAGGTTTAGTTTAATTGACAGGATATTATCAAATTCAAGCTGACTTGTATGGACAAATCTCAAAATATGAGGGTGGCATACAAAATCAAGCAGCACATGTGAATGTTCCGTATGTGCGATCTGCAAGGTCCCTGCAGCTGACTGAATTCTAAACAACAGAACGGGACAAAATTAAAATGTCAAATTAGCTCTAATCCAAGAAAGTATGTTTCTAGGGCCTTCAATGAAGCAACATCGTTTTGGAACGTACTTGCCATTTACAGAAAGAGACAAAGTAAGAGAAAGACAGTGAGACAGAGAGCATTGAGCAAGTGTTATTTTGCTTTATACAATGATGTTTTTAAAAGGGATAAGGGGGTGCTTCGGGTCTACTGGCCAGCAGAACAAGCAGACCCATGTTTCCATGTTCCAGTTAGCTGGAGCCCCAGCAGACAACCAAGAAGTAGGCTGCTGGCTGCCCAGGAACGAGGCACCCCCCGCAACATGGAATCTGCCTGCAGGCTAAGCTTGTGCTCTAATTTTTCCAGGAGAAATTCAGGTCTGTGGGACTTCAGAACAGGTGTAGTTACTACTAGTCCTCTACAACTGCTTTACATGCTCCAGTAAAATAAGATCAATGTGGAACGACTACATCCACAAATTCTGCTGCCAGTGAACACGACACATTTCTACAATTTTCACCCTGAGAGAAAGAAAAACCTGGCATTTATTTCACAAAGATATTTAAACCACCACCCTCTCACCTACCCCTATCCTCCAAGAAGTTTATAGATTTGGGGGTTTTTTTAAGTACACAATACACATACATGGGTATGTAATACACACACACACACACACACACACACACACACACACGCACATTGTAAACCAGCAAATTCCTAACAGAATGATGCCAAAATTCACTAGAAAATGATAAGATGCTGCAAGTAGTGTCTCCCATAGCTTATTTTATTTCTAAAGCACCTACTGTTAATATTGCCACACGCAACAGGGAATTAACTGAGGTTCTAAATGGACTATGAGATATTCAACCTCAGCATTCTTTGCAGCTGGTTCATATTTTACTATTTAAAAATAAAGAAATGGAATCACAGGGCCCTTCCAAGTATAAAAGGTAATATGGTCACTATAGGTAAAATCCATCTTTTGATAAAATGTCCCGTAAGGATGATCTTTCTTAAGACAAAGTCAGTAGTCAGCCAGAGGAAGGAAAAGAGAACTCTCTGCAAGATTTTGTCCTAAAAATGTGTGCAAAGTCCCACTGGTCCATTTGGGCAAAATTTCCAGTAAGCCTTGTTTTCACACAGTGATTATCAAAGAAAGCCCTTATATTTGCATTTAACATTAGCCAAAACTAACATTTCAATGTGACAGCAACAAAATGTAATCCTACTTTTTTTAAATGACTTACAGATTTGTTTTATTGAAAACTTCAACCAAAGGCCTGGTTTTGAGACTTTTGGAGCTTTTTTGCTTTGTTATCGGGGAGCTTGAAAATGTATAAGGTGTTTATGGCCTATTAAAGAACCATTAGCCACAAAAATAATCTGCCTGTAAAAACGATGAGGAAAGGTGAAAGGTACAGTGTGTAAAGTACAATCTGATCACTATACAAAGGCCTAGTAGGAAAGCTATTGATTTCGTTTCCATCAAACAAACATTTAATTTCAGATGGACTAATAGGTTAAAAAATAAACTTGAATCTAATATGAAGGAAAGAGAGGAAGCAATACAAGAAAAAGAATGTCAACAACCTTCCACACATTTGGAATTATGTCTATGTGTATTGTGAGGGAGGCATATGGAATTATTATCAATAACAGACCCAGGGAATACCTGTAGGTTGGGCTATTCACTGTTCAAACACAAAATAATTCCCAAAGTAACAATTCTCACTTTGGGGTATAAAATTTGCTGTATTATAAATATTTGAGGAATATAAACAAGTCTCTTGGCACAAGTTTTTTTGCAGAGTAATAATTATGGTTAATTGTTAATAATTGTATTATATATCATAATAAAACTATATTGTTATATAACTATTATAAATTAGTTTAATAATAATCATATATTATAGATTTAAAACTTCAAACTGGCTTACATTTTAAGAATATATTAGCGTATAAACAAAGTTACTCCTATAATAATGTTATTTTATTTAATTTGTATTCCCAGAAACTTTCTCATGAGAATCTTGGGGAAACCATGAATATTTCACTTACGTTACGTATATGTTAAACGTTTTTGTGGCAAGGAAACAGGTAAGAACTAGTTCCCAAAAGGAAGCTTATGATATTACTTTAATTACTTTAAAGGGCAAAAGAATCAATGAGTAGACCTAATAAAATATTGATACAGTCTGTACAATATAATTGAAAGTTGACTGAAAATGCTTGTGTGCTGAATTGGACACATGGAGATAAAATAGAGGCACATTTTAAATTCCCCTAATGTCGCTGCATTCCATGTCTACTAAAATAGCCTATTACTGTCTTATCAATTTTATGTATTAAGATACTTCTTTAAAAGACATGAATTTCCCCTTCACCCCCCGCCCCCTCCCATACCTCGAGTTCTCCAGTCCATTCCCTGTATCTGCTTTCCTGTTCTTGTCACTGAGTGAAGGGGAAACTGAGAAGAAGCGGGAGAGTAGTACAGACATATATATACTACCAACTGTAAAATAGTCAGTGGGAAGTTGTTGTATAACAAAGGGAGTCCAACTCGAGGATGGAAGATGCCTTAGAGGACTGGGGCAGGGAGGGTGGGGGGGAATCGAGGTGGGGGCGTCAAGGAAGGGAGGGAATATGGGGATATGTGTATAAAAACAGTTGATTGAACCTGGTGTACCCCCCAAAAAAATAAAATAAAATAATAAAAAAAAAAAAAAAAAAAAAACACATCTTTGGGGGGAATTTACAGAAGAAATAAGATGAGCTGGAGGAACTTACAGCATTAGTTGAAGATGAAAGGATTATTATAAGTAAAGCTTTAGGAAAGCTAGGTTAGAAATGTAACTTTGCTTTAGATGATAATTGGGATAAAATCATATTTAATATAATTAGGCTAATGACCAAAAAAAAAAAAAAAAAAAAAAGACATGAATTTTTTTTTTAAATAGAGCTAACCCTATAACTCTTAAGCTTTTTCCTGCAAATAATTCACAGGAGTTTCCTAAATTCCCTTAAAGAACACATAAAATTATTATGTACCAGAAAATGGCCCCTAGGGAAAAGAAAGAACTCATGAATGCCCCATACAGGGTGATAAGTTCAGAGACAAGCTTCCAAATCTCACTATTATTGGTTTGCTTTACTCTTATTATCCATTTTATTGTCTAGGCCAGTTCTCCAAGTAAGTTCTGGGAACCGCTCTCAACATTAAATTGCAACTTATTAGAAATGTAAATTCTTGTGGGGGCCCAGTAATCTGTGTTTTAACCAGCCCTCCAAGTGATGTGGATACATGCTAGTTTGAAACCACTGATCTAAGCCACATATTAAATCATACTATTTTAAAACGTTGAACAAGAGAGGCAAGAAATAACACTGCCTCAATACTATTTCGTCTGTATTATTATAAGAAGTTATCCCACTTATGTGTCCCCCAAAGCACAATCCTGAAAAATCCCACCACAGTTTGACAATCTCTGACATACACTGTATATAAAATGTAATGTGCAGAAAAGAAGCCCGTGGCCCCACGGTCAGTTTACAGCTATGTGCTGATTCTCAGCCAGTCTTTGGGAAAACACACTCTCTCCAGCAATCTCTCACCACAGAAATCCAAACCACCCATGTCAACCCCTCTCCTCACTTCCTTCCAGTTTCAGGAGAATTTGCTCTATTATTCAAATAGGTTTTGAAATCAACAAGAACCAGGATGATCAATAATAGAATCAATATCATTCTGATGCTTTGGGATGTGTTTAAGTATGAGAGCTACTCACTGAGTAATTTCTTAATCATTCATGTGGCCACTCAGCGCTGCTAATACAGATAATTCATTTAACTTTTATTAAACAACTGCTTTGCTCAAAACTGTGTTTAATATTTTGTGGAACTGAAGAAGAAAAGAAAGAGGGAAATATCAACATGGAACAAGACATTCTCCTCTGGTAACTTAAATTCTAGTTTAGAAGTAAATGGGTAAATGCACTGTAGTATAATCACATATTATACTAAGGCAATGGGAATAAATTAACTTCAGCTACATACAGCAACAGGAATAAATCTCATTCACATAAAGCTGAACGCAAGAACCCAGAAACAAAAGAGTACATACTGTGTGATTCTGTTTATATAAAGCTCAAGAGCAGCAAATTATGTTACAGTTTTAGAGGTTAAGATCACGGTTACACTTGGGAGGAGAGAGGTGAAGTTTGTGGGGATGGGTAGTAATTGCAAGAAGGCACAAAAGAATTCCTGGCGTTTGGTAATACTGTATTCCTAGATCATGTTAAATGTGTGTTTACTCTGTGAAAAGTCACTGAGGGATACAACCAGGATTTGTACACTTCTCTGTATGCAGTTTATACATCAGATGAAGATGTATGTTTAAAAACACTCATATGCTTGTACATCAAATCAGATAAATGCTAATGTTCCTAATATAGAAGAACTGCAAAATATTATATTAACAAACCAAGACCACCCAAATGAGAACAAGCAAAGCTTATTCAGAGCCTGCTTCAGTAAGGGAGTCAGCCACCATCATTTGTGTTCTGGCAGAGACTCAAGACCTGCAGGAGTGGGAAAGCTTTATTATAGTGGAAAAAAGAGGGAAGGCTTCTGGTATGCCCAGACTTGAAGGCTGTTGAAAGGGGAAGCTGTAAGTAGGCTAACTAGATGTGGGTATCCTTTGTGATTGGTTAGGAGTACATTTTTGGCTTTCTCAATTTGGTTCTATACTGGAAGCAGAGGCAAAAATTAGGGAAGCTGTCAGTTATTAATCAAGTCCTGGCTATTTGCGGCTGATTGTTTCAGGGATTATTGTTTGGCTTCCTGGACTGATTGCTGCAGGTAGTGAATGAGACTTCAGTACCTGAGGAAACAGGGAGTCTCATACTTTGATGGTGGGGTTTGGAATAACCTCTGTGGAAGACAATCCAATAATATCTATCAAAATCACAAATGCACAGACCCTTTAAGCCAGAAGATCAATATCTAGGATTTTTATTCTACAGATGCTCTCACACATGTGTGAAATGACATAATGTTATTAATTGCAGTTGTTTACTTAATAAAGCAAAAGATTGGAAACTATCTAAATGTCCATCTAAAGGAATACCAATTAAACATGGTAAATTATAATACAGCCATAGAGTGGAATACTATATAAGAAAAGATGAGAAGGCATTTTATCTGCTGATATAGAATAATCTCCAAAATACTCCAAGTGAAAAACACAAGAGTATGTAAAATAGTGGGAAAGTAAAGAATAAATATATGGACATATATATATATATATATATATACATATATACTTATGTGTGTACACATATTGCTTGTATATGCGTGAAATACACGCAATATATTTCCATGGTTATGCAAAATCTTATATGTACATAAGAAATTAATAACATGAACCACATTTAGTAGGAGACTCTGAATGGCCATGAGAGAGTGATTGTTCACTAAATGCATTTCTTTACTTTTTAATTTTTGAATCATTGAATTTATAAGCAATTATTTTTAAAATCTAAATTTAAATCTTAAAGTTTCAAATGATAAATTAAGAGAAAATATTACTAACACATAAGACAGAATCTCCATACACAATAAACAGAACTCCTATGTATCAATAAGAAAAAGACACAAGAAGCAAAAACAAAAATAAGAATAAAATATGATAGAAAATATTACAGAAGTTGAAATTTAAATCACCAATAAACACATAAACAAACATATATAAACATGCTCAACTTTATAATAGTTAAAATGTAACAGATTTAAGATGTAACAGATTTTTATTATATTATTGGTATATTAGATTAGATTAGATCAGATCAGATCAGATCATATTACATTAGCAAAAGCTGTAAAAAACAACATCCAGTGTTGTAAAGATTAAAGAAACACAGGCAGAGAAAAGATGGCGGCGAAGTAGAGAGACGTGGAGTGCATCCCTCTCCACAGATGCATTGGGAATGCACGGAAGGACGCAGTCATTCCCACAGAGAACCAGCTGAACACCAGCAGACGGCCTCGGACACCAGAAAGGACTGCGGGGAGCCTGACATAGCCGGTAGGGAGGCATCTACAAGGCTCAAAGAGGGTGAAGCGGCGGAGCTGTGGCAGACGGGAGGGAGTGAGAAACATACGGAGGGTCCGCAGCGCAGCTCAGCGTTCCCGGACCGAGACATCGATCTGCGGCTGAACGGAGAGTCCAGGAGCGGGAGCGTGGGAACCGGAGAGCTGGTTCAGGGTGAGAAACATTGTTGCCGGTAGGGTGACGGACCGAGAGGACAGGAGGGAGGAGGTCTGCAGAGAGGAGTGCCCGTCCCTGAGAGCTGCCCGGCCATGATGGCGGCTGGAGGCTGCAGGCTCACGGGCAGGGGGGAGGAGCTGCGTGCATAGCCTCTCTCTCTCTTTCGGCGCCTCTGCAACAGGCAGTGGGGAGACACCCGTGGGCCACCTAAGGAGCTCAGGGATAACAAGCACCCTCAGGCGCTCGGGCGGGGCTAGATTAAAACCCCTTGCAACGCCAGCAGCAGGGAGGCTGCCGAGAGAGAAAAAAAAAAACAACAACAGCAACAACAACAAAAAAACCCCACAGAGGCCCAACTCTAAGACTTTCTGTTTACACCTGAGCCACCGGCGTCCCTCTGCATCAGGCACCTCCAAGCCCGACTGAAACAACAGTGCACCACTGCTCACTCACTCCCAGGAGAAGGAGCCACTATTGTACCCTCTCCCTCCCCACACACCAACGCTTACAGACGAACAATAAAGGAACCTCTGCTGGTCACAGAATAACGCAAAAAAAACCCAAGGCAAGGAGAAGGACACTTACAGCTGAGACGCTAAGGAAACAGAAATAGTAGTATCAATACCTATTGAACTGGTGCATTCTGGGATCAGTTCTGGATTTTTTTTTTTCTTTTTCTTTTTCTCTCTCCCTCTTTTTTGTTTTTTTTTTTCTTTATTAAATACGATCTTAGCCCTAAGGGATCTACAAGTTTTACAACATAATTTTTTAATGATTTTTTTTATTCTTTTTTTTTTTTTTTTGCCTTTTTTGTATACTTTTATATCTAGCTAAGTTTTTGGTAGTACGGACAATATATCTCTCATACTTTCCTTTCATCCCTATTTTTTATACATTTCTATTCCTTTCTTTTTCTTTGCATATTTCCAACCACATTACGCTCTTCTGTTCCCCTTTCTTCCAGCCATTTTAAGTTTATTTTATCTTAACATACTTATAAGCAACACTATCGGTCTGCTCAGACTCCTTGCTCTATTCTGCAGATGAAGCACTGCCTTGGTATTTAATATTAGCCTTTTGTCTTTATCTTAGTTCTTAGTACAATTGTCTAATTACATTCTGAGAATCTCCATTCTCTCTGGTGGTACTCCAGCTCTTTTCTATATTTGATCCTAGCTTACAAAATCTCCCTGGATTAATGTTTGTATCTGTAAGGTGTTATTTGTTTGTTTGTTTGCTTTTGCTTTTGTCTCTGATTTGTTCTGTTTCAGTTGTCAATTTCTGTTGGGTTTCTCTTTGAATATCTGATAGCACGCTGGGGTTCTGTCAGGTCTTTCTAGAGCCTTATGTCCTAACGGATTCAGTAATTGTGTGTCTTATACATGTATGTGTTTCCTAGACTTAATATTTGTTTAATCCAATACTTGGACATTAGTCTGAGGCTTGGACAGTCTTCTATAAACACCTCTATCGCCAAGACAAGCAACCCCAAAAGTTTGGACAACCATGAGGAAACAAAGAAACACCATGCAGGCAAAGGAGCAGGAAAAAAACCCACAAGACCAAATAAATGAGGAGGAAATAGGAAAAATGCCTGAAAAAGAATTTAGAGTCATGATAGTAAAAATGATACAAAATCTCGATAACAAAATAGAGAAAGTACAAGAACCAGTTCATAAGAACTCAGAAAAACAAACAGCAATGGATAACAAAATAAGTGAAATTAAAAATACTCTAGATGCTATAACCAGCAGAATGACTGAGGCAGAAGAATGAATAAGTGAGTTGGAAGATAGAATGGGGGAAATAAACGCCACAAAGCAGGAAAAAGAAAAAAGAATAAAAAGATTAGAAGACAGTCTCAGAGACCTCAGTGACAACATTAAGCGTACCAACATTCGAATTATAGGCATCCCAGAAGAAGAAGAAAACAAGAAAGGGTCTGAGAAAATATTTGAAGAGGTTATAGTGGAAAACTTCCCCAACATGGGAAAGGAAATAATTCACCAAGTCCAAGAAGCACAGAGAGTCCCATACAGAATAAACACAAGAAGAAATACACCAAGACACATATTAATCAAACTAACGACAATTCAACACAAAGAAAAAATATTAAAAGCAGCAAGAGAAAAGCAACAAACAACATATAAGGGAAAACCCATCAGGATAACAGCTGACCTTTCTACAGAAACTCTGCAGGCCAGAAGGGAATGGCAGGATATACTGAAAGTCCTGAAAGACAGAAACCTACAGCCAAGAATACTCTACCCAGCAAGAATCTCATTCAGATTTGAGGGAGAAATCAAAAGCTTTCCAGACAAACAAAAGGTAAGAGAATTCAGCACCACCAAACCAGCCTTACAACAAGTGCTAAAGGAACTTCTCTAAGTAGGAAACACAAGAAAAGGAAAACACCTACAAATACAAACCCAAAACAATTCAGAAAATGGTAATTGGAACACACATGTCAATAATCACTTTAAATGTAAATGGATTAAATGCTCCAACCAAAAGACACAGACTGGCTGAATGCATACAAAAACAAGACCCTTCTGTATGCTGCCTACAAGAAACCCACTTCAGACCAAGGGATACATATAGACTGAAAGTAAAGGGATGGAAAAAGATATTCCATGCAAATGGAAGTCAAAAGAAAGCTGGAGTAGCAATACTCATATCAGACAAATTAGACTTGAAAGTAAAGACTATTACAAGAGATAAGGAAGGACACTACATAATGATCAAGGGATCCATTCAAGAAGAACATATCACAATGGTAAATATCTATGCCCCCAATATAGGAGCACCTCAATACATAAGGCAAATGCTAACAGCTATAAAAGGGGACATCGACAGTAACACAATAATAGTAGGAGACTTGAACACCCCACTTACATCAATGGACAGATCATCCAAACAGAAAATAAACAAAGACACACAAGCTTTAAATGACACATTAGACCATCTCGACTTAATTGATATTTATAGGACATTCCATCCAAAAATGACAGACTACACTTTCTTCTCAAGTGCACACGGAACATTTTCCAGGATAGATCACATCTTGGGTCACAAATCAAACCTCAGCAAATTCAAGAAAATTGAAATCATATCAAGCATCTTCTCAGACCACAACGCCATGAGACTAGATATCAATTACAGGAAAAAAAACTGCAAAAAATACAAACACATGGAGGCTAAACAATTCACTCCTAAACAACCAAGGAATCACTACAGAAATCAAAGAGGAAATCAAAAAATATCTAGAAACAAATGACAACGAAAACACAACAACCCAAAACCTATGGGACGCAGCAAAAGCAGTTCTAAGAGGGAAGTTTATAGCAATACAGTCCTACCTTAAGAAACAAGAAAATGATCGAATAAACAACCTAACCTTACACCTCAAACAACTAGAGAAAGAAGAACAAAGAAACCCCAAAGTGAGCAGAAGGAAAGAAATCATAAAGATCAGAGCAGAAATAAATGAAAAAGAAAGGAAAGAAACCATAAGAAAAATAAATGAAACTAAAAGCTGGTTCTTTGAGAAGATTAACAAAATTGATAAACCATTAGCCAGACTCATCAAGAAAAAAAGGGAGAAGATGCAAATCAACAGAATTAGAAATGAAAAAGGAGAAGTAACAACGGACACGTCAGAAATACAAAAGATCATGAGAGACTACTACAAGCAACTATATGCCAATCAATTGGATAACCTCAAAGAAATGGATAAATTTTTAGAAAAATACAATCTTCCAAGACTGAACCAGGAAGAAATAGAAACCATGAACAGACCAATCACAAGTACAGAAATTGAGACAGTGATTAAAAATCTCCCAACACACAAAAGCCCAGGACCAGATGGATTCACAGGCGAATTCTATCAAACATTTCGAGAAGAGTTAACACCTATCCTTCTCAAACTCTTCCAAAATATTGCAGAAGGCGGAACACTCCCAAACTCATTCTACGAGGCTACCATCACCCTGATACCAAAACCAGGCAAAGATGTCACAAAAAAAGAAAACTACAGACCAATATCACTGATGAATATAGATGCAAAAATCCTCAACAAAATACTAGCTAACAGACTCCAACAGCACATTAAAAACATCATACACCATGATCAAGTGGGGTTTCTCCCTGAGATGCAAGGATTCTTCAATATATACAAATCAATCAATGTGATACATCATATCAACAAATTGAAGGCTAAAAACCATATGATCATCTCAATAGATGCAGAAAAAGCTTTTGACAAAGTTCAACATCCATTTATGACAAAAGCTCTCCAGAAAATGGGCATAGAAGGAAATTACCTCAACATAATAAAAGCCATATATGAGAAACCAAAAGCCAACATCGTTCTCAATGGGGAAAAACTGGAAGAATTCCCTCTAAGAACAGGAACAAGACAAGGGTGTCCACTCTCACCACTATTATTCAACATAGTTTTGGAAGTGTTAGCCACAGCAATCTGAGAAGAAAAAGAAATAAAAGGAATCCACATTGGAAAAGAAGAAGTAAAATTGTCACTCTTTGCAGATGACATGATATTATATATAGAAAACCCTAAAGACTCTACCAGAAAACTGCTAGCACTCATTGATGAGTTTAGTAAAGTAGCAGGATACAAAATGAATGCACAGAAATCTCTTGCATTCCTATACACTAACAACGGAAGAGCAGAAAGAGAAATGAAGGAAACTCTGCCATTCACCATTGCAACCAAAAGAATAAAATACCTAGGAATAAACCTGCCTAAGGAGGCAAAAGATCTGTATGCAGAAAACTTTAAGACATTGATGAAAGAAATCAAAGACGACACAAACAGATGGAGGGATATACCATGTTCCTGGATTGGAAGAATCAACATTGTGAAAATGTCTGTACTACCCAAAGCAATTTACAGATTCAATGCAATCCCGATCAAATTACCAATGGCATTTTTCACAGAACTAGAGCAAGAAATCTTATGATTTGTATGGAAACGCAAAAGACCCCGAATAGCCAAAGCAATCTTGAGAAGGAAAGATGGAGTTGGTGGAATCAGGCTTCCTGACTTCAGACTATACTACAAGGCCATAGTGATCAAGATAGTATGGTACTGGCACAAAAAGAGAAAGGAAGATCAATGGAATAGAATAGAGAACTCAGAAGTAAGCCCAAACACATATGGGCACCTTATCTTTGACAAAGGACGCACGAGTATACAATGGAAAAAAGACAGCCTCTTCAATAAGTGGTGCTGGGAAAATTGGACAGCAACATGTAAAAGAATGAAATTAGAACACTTCCTAACACCATACACAAAAAGAAACTCCAAATGGATTAAAGACCTACATGTAAGGCTACACACTATAAAACTGCTAGAGGAAAACATAGGCAGAACACTCTATGACATCCATCAAAGCAAGATCCTTTTTGACCCACCTCCTAGAATCAGGGAAATAAAATCAAGAATAAACGAATGGGACCTCATGAAACTTAAAAGCTTTTGCACAGCAAAAGAAACCATAAACAAGACTAAAAGGCAACCCTCAGAATGGGAAAAAATAATTGCCTATGAAACAACGGACAAAGGATTAACCTCAAAAATATACAAGCAGCTCATGAAGCTTAACACCAAAAAAGCAAATAACCCAATCCACAAATGGGCAGAAGACCTAAATAGACATTTCTCCAAAGAAGACATACAGATGGCCAACAAACACATGAAAAGATGCTCAACATCACTCATCATCAGAGAAATGCAAGTCAAAGCCACAATGAGGTATCACCTCACACCAATCAGAATGGCCATCATCACAAAGTCTGGAAACCACAAATGTTGGAGAGGGTGTGGAGAAAAGGGAACTCTCCTGCACTGTTGGTGGGAATGTAAGTTGGTACAGCCACTATGGAAAACAATTTGGAGGTTCCTTAAAAAACTACAAATAGAACTACCATAAGATCCAGTAATCCCACTCCTGGGCATATACCCAAAGAAAACCATAATCCCAAAAGAAACATGTACCATCATGTTTATTGCAGCACTATTTACAACAGCCAGGACATGGAAGCAACCTAAATGCCCATCAACAAATGAATGGATACAGAAGATGCGGCATATATATACAATGGAGTATTACTCAGCTATAAAAAGGGATGAGATGGAGCTATATGTAATGAGGTGGATAGAACTACAATCTGTCATACAGAGTGAAGTAAGTCAGAAAGAGAAGGACAAATATTGTATGCTAACTCACATATACGGAATCTAAAAATGGTACTGATGAACTCAGTGACAAGAACAAGGATGCAGATACAGAGAATGGACTGGAGAACTCGAGGTATGGGAGGGGGCGGGGGGTGAAGGGGAAACTGAGACGAAGCGAGAGAGTAGCACAGACATATATATACTACCAACTGTAAAATAGATAGTGGGAAGTTGTTGTATAACAAAGGGAGTCCAACTCGAGGATGGAAGATGCCTTAGAGGACTGGGGCGGGGAGGGTGCGGGGGATTCGAGATGGGGGGAGTCAAGGAAGGGAGGGAATACGGGGATATGTGTATAAAAACAGATGATTGAACCTGGTGTACCCCCCCAAAAAAAAAAGAAAAAAAAAAAAAAGAAACACAGGCACTCATATATTTATGATGTTTATATGAAGTGCTTAAAATATTTTTATAAAGTAATCTGGAAATCTCTACTTAAATAAACACACATAACTCCTTTGACCCATGCATATCATTCTGGGAAAATTGCACTACAAAAATAAAAGTGTAAGTGTGTACAGATGTCCATGTTGTAAAGGTATTTGTGGCAACGTGGCTTGTAGAGGCAAACTGTACCAAAGGAAAAATTGTGAGCAATCTTAAAATTCAACAGTAGGAAAATGGTGAAATAGGTTATAGGATAGTCATACTATAGAATACAATGCACCTTTCCGAAAGGATGGCTAAGTCCTAGTAATATCGCTAAGTGAACAAAGAAATTAGAATAATATGTCTAGTTTTTTTCCATTGTCTAAATAAAATATATATAAATATAAATACATCACAAGTTACCTGTATCTTAACACAATAAAGGATTATACTTTCCTCAGACAAAGCCCATGCCAGTCAGGAAGCATACTCCATCTGGAAGTTATGCCACCTGGAACTTGGAACCTCTAAAGTTGCCACAGCAGGGCCTCAGTCCCAAAGTGACACATTTCACCACAACTCAGATTTCATTGGTCATTGGTCAGCACTCATCACATGAACCCAAACTGTCAGCAAGGGACCATACTTGGCAAATGCAAGGGATACTCAGTAAGCACTAACAGTCTCTTCCCAATATGTATAGCTTAGCATGAACACATCAAATTGTCAATATTGTTGCTCTTGAGCAGAGGTAGTAGAGAGGTAGGAGGACAAAGATTTTGAATATTTCTATATATTATTATGTAACCTGTAGCAAGGAGCATGTCCCACTTTAATAAGTAAAATTATATTCAAGTCAGAGATGTGTATACACAACAAATCATATGTGTATTACACCACACACATACATAAGTCCATAGATTAAGCCTGCTACATAATCAGCTAAGAGGGAAAGTTTGTAAGAGAAAGAAAAGGTAAAGTCACCCAGTGTTTTCAGGTTCCTGAGACAGTAAGAGAGGATGGGACACAATATACAAACTGAAGAACAGATCTTCATTAAAAAAAAAAAAAAAGGTAGCTCTTCTATTGTAAACAAGAGGAAACAAATACAGAAAGGATACAGATAGAGATGAGCTTGCATCTTTGATGTCTACAACATGAGAAAGTGGCTTTCTCATTACTCATATATTCTCTGTAAACAAGGAGCCAGCGTTTTCTGTTGGGTATGAGGGAATAAAACGACTGCCAGGTTGACTAGGTAAAGTTTTAAATAATGGTTGTAAAGGATTGAAAAATGAGTTGGCCAGATAAGCATATTAGTGCAACTGATGTACTAGACACAAAGGCACCTCCTCAGGTTACATCAACTGTTTTCTTCTTTCAGAACTTACCACTCACCTCGAAGACCACTGCTCTATTGGCACTGTCACCATTTCTGAGACGTGCAAGCCAGCTGTAGTCTACAATGAAACCCAAGGTCAACTCCATAGCTGGTATACCTCACACACTGTCAACCTCACTGCTGCCCCTCCTACTTTGGATTTGGGTGAAATAATGTACTGCGGGGGCTAGGATCTGGCTCCCAGAGCATCCACCAAGGAGCCAGGTGGATAAGCCAAAAAGTTCATCATAAGTATCTGCTGTGGAGTGAAGCCTGACCACTGGAAACAAGAGATGGGGTGGGACAAGACAGACGAATTCCCTTCCTTTCCCTCTTTCGTCTACTACTCAACGCATAGTTCTTATTTGTGGCACAAGTCAGGCAAAACATACCTGCCGAGTGTCCTGACGTGCCTCTTCAGAACTTAGCATGAAGCGGCAGCCAGTGCAATGACACATCACATTTCATTGCTCTGTGTGTATTTCCTTTGCTGGCTTTCCTTTTTACTCACCATGCCCACCTTGACTTGAATAGCACAAAAATAAAAAATTTGCACCTTTACCTTTGCTTAGATTCAGGTTTTTATAAGACCCGGAATAAAACAACTGGTGCAGGAAGCAGTTCAAGAAAATACATGCTCTGGATAGGAACTTGGTGTCGAATTGCTCATTTCTGTAAAACCAACAGAGACCCTATTAGTGGCAACTGGGGTGTTACTTAAGCGTCCACCTATGATTAATAGGAATGAAGTGTATGTAGAAAGCAAGGCACTGGGAAATCAGTGGCTGCCGCGTGTAGTACAAAAAAAATATGTTAATATAAAAATGTGTATTAGGATCACTTCCTAAGACAACTCTAGAGACCATGCAAGAAGAAAATGGCAGGTGTAGTGCAATCACTCCCAACCAAAAAAACAACAACACGTTTTAAAAGCCAAATTATTTGAGACAGGTTTAAAGGAGCCTCTTATCTTCTGTATCTGCAGTAGACTATACTGAAAATCAAGCCCAGGATCTGGTTATTTGGGTGACAGGACCTCAATGGAGGCTAAATGTACAGCTTTCAGATGTCTTATGTTATAGTCAAGGCAGTGAGAAAGAGAGTGGGACACAGACCTGGGCGGAAATATTTTGGTGGGTGAACCCAATTGCCTTGAAAGCCCAAATAACACTGAACCATCTTTGCTAAAAAGAGTAGCTCCTTCCCTGGAAACTAAATAATGAAAAAACCTGAAGCAGGTGCCTTGCATGATGAGGCGTGTTCTTTCAAAGCATGGACGCACCATCCCTTCTTGCCAATTGTGGGGACCACAGCTTTGTTTCACTAACTCTCTTTGCTCAGTCCTCCAGGAGGTAAAGACTAAACACTGCCTTGAAAGGGTCTTTGTGGCTAATGGGAATCTTCAGAGAGGAGCAAGGGCATTTCCAATCTCATACACAAAAAATTTAAGGGGCTTGGATATAATGGAGGACACAAGAGGTTTGTGGAGGTATAAGTGGTAGACTGTAGTGTACAAAACACTTGTTCCCCTCTGCATCAATCAGGGTTTCACAAACAACTTCTAGGTAGTATTTGATCTTATGCAGTTGTGGACACTGATACAGTCACTGGTATCTTCTTGTCGGACGTAGGAACTTGAGGGCAGGTGGGAAAGAAGGAAGGTAGATGCAAAATGAGAAGAAAAAACCCATGAGGACAAACTAAAACCCAACCTTGAGAGAGTAAGTATCCTTGAGGAGACATTCCACGCTCATCAGGGAACTAAACACACACTTAGCCCAGGAGTGAAAGTGAAGGAACATGCACAGAAAGGCAGGACACTTGCACGCAATGAGCTGAGCCAGCAGGTGAGCAGCAGCACGTGTGAGCTATGAAAGCTCCTGCCTCAGCCTTCTGAAAGTCAAAAATGAAATGGCTGGTGCTTCACTTTTGTCTTTTATATCTCATGTGGAAATGTCCTTGGTGGCCCACCTAAAAGGAAATCTACAGGAGGAAGAAATCTGGGAAACGTGTTCAACCCAGCCAAGTTAACACATTACAATGCCACCATTAAATTCCCTTGATTATTACTTTTCTTAGAAAGGACTGCCTCCCTCCTGTATGATGCCAAAGCCACCACTGATGCCTTTGGCAAGCTTCCCAGGGAAGATTCTGAGTTGGAGAGCTGTGCCTATATAGCTCCCCACCCCACACACGAAGCCTGTCCATCCCAAACCACCCCTCCACTCTGGCCTTGAGTAAAATGCTCCATCATAGAGCTTCCTGAATGTCCACCAAAAGGCAAGAAAATATACCCTAAAAACATGAGAAATGGGAGACAAGAAAGAAGTAGATGTGATACTCCCCTCTTTTCACTCTTCCATGGGCTACTCTGAAATACACATCATCGTTAAAGACCACCTATAGAAATTCTCTCTGCTTGCTGGGAGAACGTGTCTGCGGAGTGACCCGCTGTGTCATTTTACAGCCCACAAGACATGGGGAGGCAGCAGGATGATTCAGAGAGTGGTGGGTCACATTCGTTCATGCTCATTTCCCATGTTCCACACTTGCACCATCGTCCTCATTAAGAACAGCATAGTCATCCTTGTCTCAAGCGCTGTGCAGCGGAGAACCTGAATAAACCCACCAGGCAATCTGAAGACACACCCGAGGCTGGGGGTGATGAATGCAGAATCAAAAACAATCTGCTTTATTTTGGTGATTCCTAAGTCGCACCTTTCGGTTCAAGTATAAACAGAAAAAGATGATTGCTTCGTTCTAGAAAACTCTGGGGCTAGAGTTTTATCAAAAGCCTTAATGAAAAGACAAATAAGCCACATCTCATACTCATTATCAGTGCACTCTTTTTTTTTTTTTTTTGGCTGTGCTGCACAGCTTGTGGGATCTTAGTTCCACGACCAGGGACCAAACCCACGCTCTCAGCAGTGAAAATGCAGAGTCCTAACCACTGGACCACCACCAGGGAATTCCCAGTGAATGACACTTTAGACAGAATTTTCTATTACATCTTTTCCAAACGTGCTATCAGTAGAAATGAGTTTTGATAGAGGAGGAAGAAAAATGTATTCTGGAAGGATGACCTTCCTAAAGAAGCCTGAGAGCAACACGGACGCAACGGCTCTTTAGGATGATGAAGTAAGCACTGTTGGACAGGATTCCAAGGCTGAAAGAAAAGGTTTTTAGAACTTTCTGTCTTTGGATGTTAGCACAAGCATATTGTGAACTTTCTGTTTTCTTAACACTTAAAGTGCCTTCTGATGGTAAGCAGAGAAATTTTCAGACACAAAAATGCCACTGCAATATATACCTGCTACTATAAGACAAAGAGGACTTACGTGCAGACAATAGGAGAAATAATGAAAGGACCTTTCCCTCCATTTTAATTAAACCAACATTTAGAGAGCTTTCCTCATAGGCCACATATCATTGATGGCATTGAGTATGTAAAAAACCTTAACTTTAATATAATGTGATAATGTGCATGGTGAGAGAGGAGAACATAAAGGGCTGTGACAGGAAAAGCATCTATTCCTGGGACTTCCAGGTGACTTCTGGAAGCAATGACAACTACCTGAGATTTGAAGAATAATTAGGAGTTATCCAGGCGAAGAGGGGACAGTGGTATTTCAAAATGACCTTTGATGTGTATTTATCACACCACTTACTAAGTAGTTAAATACGTTCCAAAAAATGTCTTACACATCATTTCTCAAACCTCGTTTCTTTACCTGCTTTACTCTTCAAAACAAAGAGATCAAAGAGAACAATTCCTTCATTTGACTGGAACATGAAGACACTGTCAAAAAGCAAAAAGTAACTAAACTGGAGGCTTTTCAAAACCTGAAATGGATTTTAAATTTAAATAAATGTATTAATATTCTATTTGGAGCTGTTTTTCACAGATGTAGAGGTTTTTTTTTCAAGAACACTTATTTGTAGCTCAAGTTATTTCTGCAGCTAAATGTATGTCTGGAACCTCATGGGGTGAAATGAAAGCCAGAGAGAAATAGAGTGTCAAAAAGCAAATGATTTTCACTTATTTACATATTGAAAAGAGTTTTGCTTCAGGATTTCTGGTACATTATCAGCACTAAGTTCTTTTTTTTTTTTTCCTCAAAAAAATGAGGTCTCCTTCTGAGTCAAACAATAACATCAGCCAAGCTGGTATTCAAGAGAAAAAGGCACTTCCATGCTACAACTGAAAATTTTACCTGCCCCAGTACTTGGTTCATGATGGAAGAGACAAAGGAAGCCCGTTATGTGCTATTTTGTGTCCTGAAAGCCGGTTATTATAACAAGTTATATAAAACCAACTTGGCGAGATGTATCTTTTGTCTCTTTTTTGGTCCATTTTCATTTTCTTTTCATGTCTTCATTTAAGTCTTGAAGATGAACTATTAACAAATCACATTTTCAATGAATTTTCCAATATTTTCTTTAATTCCTGCCTCAACATCCACTTAGGCAATTAAATGAGTATCTTTTAATCTTTGTTGAAATACCTCTGAACTATGCACAGATTTTTAAAAACCCTTAAGCTGTAACAGGTTAGAACTTCAAGGCATGTCCTTGACCCAGGAGAGATTACTCATTTCCTTTCTATGCGGTCTCTATGTAAATAATTCCTCTTCCTGTCTCTTTCTCCTTATGTTTGATATATGTTTCCAGTGAGTCTTTGAAGCATCTAGTCTAGGAAAAAGATGGTAATAGTTAGTGGACAAAGGCTACCCTCAACAGGGCAAGGGGATAGAGATTGTATACCACATCTTCTCAAATTCCACACTTTCATGATCAAACGTCGAGCAGGAGCCTCAGAATTCACCATGTTCCTAGCAAATTTCTTCCGTACCACACACCAAATCCTTTACAATATCATACTCATCAACACTTTATCACTGTTCATGTCAGCAACCAAAACCCACCAGTTTAAAACCCATCCATCAGACTATCCACTGTCCTTCATTCTTCTGATAATCCCAAGGTTATTCTTCTTATTACATGAAGATTTTATCTACTGCTCACAGGCACTACATTTATAACTGTGGTTTCTACGTCACTTGCTGTCCTGTGGTAATTTTGAATAAAACCACATTTTACTCTCAAAAGTATTCTCATTTTGTCAATAAATTGTATAGTCACCTTGGTCATAATTACCGGTGTCTGCATCAGGCAAACAAATGACCCTTCAGATCTCTGACCTCCTAATCCCTTATCTCCTCTCATCCAATGATAATGCCTTATAGCCCACCTTGATTATTCATTCCCATGACCTTACCCAAAATCAAGCACTAAATCCCCACTTCCAGGATCTTAATTTCAGTCTTCCCACTCTCTGAACTTTCCTATCTTTTCAAGTCACACACATTATTACCCCAACCCCAACAATTCTTTCTCCCCATCCTCACTTACCATTCATTGCTTCTGTAACCTTTCCTTTTCCCTCGCTCCTGCATGCCCTCATTTCTCAACACAAGCAGTTTATCCTAATCAATAATTAAAATACTTCCATTGCATAAACCTTCAAATTCTTTAGTTTCTCTCATCTTATTCCCTTAGCTAAACCAAAGCCTTAGGAAAGTTTAAATTTTCTGCCTACTTCACACTTGCACCCAGGTAGTAGAACGAGATTGAAAACAAACAGATACACACATACACGCAGAGCACATGCACACACTTCCACATCACTATTATACCATGCTGACTTTACTTACTTTAATTTCTGATCACTTTAAATGGGCTCATAATGCTACCTGGCAGTTTTACTCTATCTCCCCAGACCATTCACTCTCCCACTCACCTAGAGAATTTCATGCAGTCTCCCCAGTACTCAAATTTTTAAATTCTCCTCCCTCATCCTCTCTCTCAGCTCATCAACTTGCTTCCTATTTTAATGAAAGAAGAGAAACAATCAGAAATAAATTTCCACAAGACCCTTCCATCACATTATTTTGTCCCCTGAATTTGTGTCCAAATATCCTTCTATTTCTCTTTTTAACTGTACAAGCTCTAAAAAAGGCCAACTCCTTCAATTACCACTACATCTCATCCACCGACTGGTCACAATAGATCTCACCCATTCTCCTAGGGAGAGAAAAGACAGAAAGAAGAAAAAAACAGTATTTTAAGAAATAGAAGATGGACCAAGAGAAAGTAACATAAGGCACCAAAAGCATCAGAAATGACTTAAACTCTATATTCAGAAACTAGAAAAATATCCACAAGATGGGTCTGGAGTCCAGCTGGATCTACTAGAGGTAGACTCAGGCCAAAAATCTGCCTCATAGAATCTGAAAGTCTCATTACTAGGCCATGGTGGCTATTTTATTGCTTGCTTGTTTTCATCTAGATTTCCCATGAACAATTAAGTACTACTAAAGATTCATGTGGTTTAGACTATTCAGTTTACCAGACTGGTTTTGCTGTCTATTATGGTAACCGGTTCTCTTTGCTTTTAATTAACTTAGCTATTAACTAAACTGCTTCTCAGCCGTTGCCATCCCCTGGGTATTCCCTTTCCATAAAAGTCAAGGAGCACATTTAAATTGCAGCATTCCCATCAGCATTCATACAGTACAGAGAAGAGCCACCACAGCCCTCTGCTGTCATCATCTCTGTACTTATCAAGATAGGCTTGGGTGGAGGAAATGTTACAAGATCTACTCAGCAGTGAGCAGGTGGTACATGATAAACCCACACCAGTAATTGTCTCTTCTGTAATACATCAGAGTAGAAGAACAAAATTTTGTATGGTGTTATAAACTATTAGTCGTATATCAACTTTATTTTAAAAAATAAAGAATGCGTTATCAGTATATACTAGTTCAATTAATTACCACAGATCAAGGAGGTTGTATTTAGCAGGTTAATTTTTACAAAGGTAACGAGCAAATTTAATCTATTCTGATAGAGGATTGAAAAAAACATAATTCTTTACAACATAAATTTTAAGAAATGTAGTTTTTATAAGAAATATGTTATTTATACATTAATAAGTTAGCAGTCCTTGGAAAGTAACCATTAAACCAACTTCCAAATATTATAGAAAAATTATTTTGCTCCTTTTAGCAAACAAGTATAGAAATTAATCTTCATGATGACTAGAAAAATAATGTGTGGATTTAGCTTAAATTTTTAATATATGGTTGGTAAATAATCTCTAAATTTCTCTAAAACTAATGGCTTTTCCTTTCTCAAAAGCACTCATGTCAATAACTTCACTAAATGTTTTTCATTCAGTATGCTTGAAACATATAGCCAAAGACTTCAATTAGAATTTTCACATTGGCTAAATAAAATGATCTATGATTTTTAATTTTTTAAAAAATTAATTTCTGATAATTTCCTTTAGTGTGGGACACGATTGTGTCCAGTGTCCTATCAGCCAGCAGAGCAGAGGGCTCCTTGAATCAGTACTCTGGTAGGGGTATGTACATAGTTAAATTCAGCCTAATCTAAAATGTTTCTCTCTTCTTGCATGTGAAACTTTAAAAATCATTCCCACATTATATTCCTTAGACTTCCGTTCCTATAAATTACCAAAGTTGTGCAATTCTTTTCTTTTGTTAGTTTCTCACTTTCTCCTAGATTTGATTTTACAGTTGGCCCCCTTGGTCCTGCTGAGATCTGACTCCATCTATATGATTGGTTGTTTGGAGGGAAATAGGCATCTGGGGAATTGTACTCATTTTGCAATGTAACTCTCATGGATGAGGGAGGTATAACATCTTCAAGCAAGGGAGGATAGCCTCATCAAATAAGGGGAAATGTGCTTAAATGATCAATAAAGGCCCAGTGGGGAATAAGAGTCCTTCAATTACTCTGATTGATCCTCATCTAAATTGTGGAAGACTATTCTTACCTAATCAATACCCTAAGATTTGCAGAAATAACCTAGTGAGGCTGTAATTCAAATAACAATGTATTTCAGCCACATGCTACATCATATTTTTAGTTTGGTAGAGTGTAGTCACCTTAGTCCTGTAACTAAAAGATAGGAAGTTCCTATTGACAGAGTCATAGAAAAATCTCTTGTTTTCAGTGCATCCCTGTGACAAGAATTTACAGATTTGAGTTTGGTTATTCTCCGTTAAGCTGTGCAGCATTATTAGAATGAGCTAATACTTTTTATAGTGTTATATAGCAGCAGCAACATGGTCACTCCAAACCTTAACCTCAATAAGCACTTCACTCAAGGTGGCTGCTGATGATAATTTAATTAACTTCTTGGCCACTACTAAGAAGGGCTTCCAGAGTATCATCACAGGATGTTAATGGGGTTTTCATGACCTTGACCCAACCCAGAACAGAAGACCACTCCCAGATCCTCTATAGCCTCATTTTCCTGAGGGACTTTCACCTAAAACCCATTCCTTTGTGCCAAAATCTATCCATCCAGTGTGCTTGATGGCAAGAAGGAGAACAATGGTAAATTTAAATAGGAAAGGAATTTGTTTTAAGAATAACAGGTAGGTCATGGGATCAGTGAGATGCCTGAAAATTACAGACTTAAATGGCAGGCAGTGTAGTGTCTAAGGAAGGCTAGATGGGAGAACACAGCCAAGATAACATTCAGAATAATCACACCAAGGCTTTTTGGCAGAGCCAGCATCTGACACACAGCACCATAGCTGCTTGAACGTGGGGCTTCCTTTACAAACTCCTGGACTTTCCTTAAATGTTTGGATCATTGCCTTAAGAGTCTAAGTCCTGGGTAAGAACATGCAATTAGACAAGCCTATGCCCATGTCTCCTGCTAAGGCTGAAACTGACCACCCCTTAAATACAAAAGTGTATGGACATTGTCTTAATATGAAAGGCCAAATTTGTGCTTACACTAGCAATAAGCAGAAACAAAATATAGTAGAAAATATCTTATTCTGTATACAATTAAAAACTAAAATGTTTGAATAAATAAAAAATGACAGATTTTGTATGAGGAAAACTACAAAATTTTATTGAATAACACAAAATAAGAGCTGAATAAATGGCAAGATATACCATGTTCTTAGAAGGGAAAATCACTGGTATAAAAATAACATCTTATTAAATTTTATAATTAAATCCAAGTAAATCACAATAAAACTTTCAGTTCTTTCCATTGACTTTAGTAAGCTGATTTTATAATTTTATCAAGGGAGTGTGCAAGAAGATCCAGTCTAGGCTATTTTGAAAAATAAAATAGTGGCAAGGGACTCACACTACCAAATGCTAAAAATAATTATAAAGGTATAGAAATAAAAATGGTGTTGTATTAACCAAAAATATCAAGTTAATAACAAGAAAATGAATGAAACAGACTATAGGTTTTGAAATTCTAATGTGCATAGGGAAATTTAAGGTCTAATAAGAGTATTGCTTCAACTCAGTGGGAAAGGATAAATACTAGATAAATTTTATTGGAGCAATCTGCTAACAATTTGGAAAAAATTGTTAGATCGCTATCATCTACAAAAATAAATTCCATTTAGATTAACATGTAAAAATCATATAGGAAAACAAAATATATTTTCCATGTTGAAGAACATTCTTCTTAAACAAGAAGTAGAGCAAAAATAAATATGAGAAGAATGATACATTTGATAACAAAATTAAAACTGCTGTTTGACATGAGACACACTACCCATGTTAAGGGAAGTGCTGCCTGGAAAACAAATATTTTCAATTTAAAATATTCAAAATATATAAAGTACATAAGTAAAGAACAATGAACCCAACAGACAAATGGGAAAAATAAAGGAGCAGGCAATTCAGAGAAGAGAAAAAATCCAAATATTAATAAAGCATATAAAAGATGCTTAATATCCTTAAAAACAAAATAAGACAGAAACAAGATATCATTTTTCACCTACTACTTTACAAAAATTAAAATGTTGTCAAAGATTTTGGGGAAGGGAGACCCCCACATTATTCTTACAATAGCATAAGTGTGTACAAGATTTTGAAGGCCAATTTGATAGTGTTTATTAAAATTTTAAATGTGCAAACCTCTAGAAAATCTGCTTTTTGGTATCAACCCTAGTTAAACACTAGGGATATAAACAAGGATATTTATGACAGCAATGTTTGTAATAACAAAAAAAGCAAGAAATCTCACTATTTTTTCAATAGGAGAATGACTAAATACTGTATTACAGGACATGTTTGGTAGCATTAAACAGTAAGAGATAAGCTATTCAGTGAAAAAGGCAGGCTACAAAAGAATACATATGTTATAGTACTTGTGGTAAAATCATACATAACACACACACACAAATTCTCTATGTTAATGTATACATTGAGTTGATAAAATGATTGTTTCTAGAGAGTGGAACTGTATATAGTAGTTAAGGGTACGTTAAACTTATTTCTTGTGTTTTGATATTTTTGAAATGATAATATATTAATCTATTAAATGAATATATAATTAAAATTATATTAAATTTTGAAACAAAAGGGAAAGATTCTCATGAATTTTTGAAATAATGGATGTGATACCATTTCTTCAAGTAATTGATAAAGTCAGTAAAGACCACTTCTATTATGTTAAGTAGCTTACTCAAGCAGCAGGTCTCAGCAATCTGTTAAGTATCTTGCAGGGGCTAAACCTACACTTCAGGTCCAAAAAACTGCATAATTTTGAATTTTGTTAAGATGTCAGGATTTTTTTTATCAAGACCAAACAGGGCTGCAAATGGCTTCATCCCCTTCAACCTGACTTTTCCCATTTGATTTTTTTTTCATTCATTGGAAAAACAAAATTATAATGAATTGGGGGCCAGATTTAAAACCAGAACCAAATAACAACACAGAATGTATTGAAATACATTGCAGAACTGAATGCAACCAAAGTTGAGAGTAAGTGTCCACCCACTAGATGTCCAGAGAGAAATATTCAACCTTCCAACTCTTGTCCATGCTCCTTCTTGGAGCATCTGAGGAAGCTAAGGGGGTAGTTTTCAGGAAGAACTCACTCTATCATTCGGGTCCATATCTGATCCAAATATCCATAACCATCTGTTCTAACTTTCAAACACTTGCTACCATCTCAACAACCTCCTACAAATTAGGCGTTCTTGATTTAGTAGAAATAAAAACCAAATCACCGCAGGAAAAAGAAAAAAGAATGAAAAGATTAGAAGACAGTCTCAGAGACCTCAGTGACAACATTAAGCGTACCAACATTCGAATTATAGGCATCCCAGAAGAAGAAGAAAACAAGAAAGGGTCTGAGAAAATATTTGAAGAGGTTATAGTGGAAAACTTCCCCAACATGGGAAAGGAAATAATTCACCAAGTCCAAGAAGCACAGAGAGTCCCATACAGAATAAACACAAGGAGAAATACACCAAGACACATATTAATCAAACTAACGACAATTCAACACAAAGAAAAAATATTAAAAGCAGCAAGAGAAAAGCAACAAACAACATATAAGGGAAAACCCATCAGGATAACAGCTGACCTTTCTACAGAAACTCTGCAGGCCAGAAGGGAATGGCAGGATATACTGAAAGTCCTGAAAGACAGAAACCTACAGCCAAGAATACTCTACCCAGCAAGAATCTCATTCAGATTTGAGGGAGAAATCAAAAGCTTTCCAGACAAACAAAAGGTAAGAGAATTCAGCACCACCAAACCAGCCTTACAACAAGTGCTAAAGGAACTTCTCTAAGTAGGAAACACAAGAAAAGGAAAACACCTACAAATACAAACCCAAAACAATTAAGAAAATGGTAATTGGAACACACATGTCAATAATCACTTTAAATGTAAATGGATTAAATGCTCCAACCAAAAGACACAGACTGGCTGAATGCATACAAAAACAAGACCCTTCTGTATGCTGCCTACAAGAAACCCACTTCAGACCAAGGGATACATATAGACTGAAAGTAAAGGGATGGAAAAAGATATTCCATGCAAATGGAAGTCAAAAGAAAGCTGGAGTAGCAATACTCATATCAGACAAATTAGACTTGAAAGTAAAGACTATTAAAAGAGACAAGGAAGAACACTACATAATGATCAAGGGATCCATTCAAGAAGAACATATCACAATGGTAAATATCTATGCCCCCAATACAGGAGCACCTCAATACATAAGGCAAATGCTAACAGCTATAAAAGGGGACATCGACAGTAACACAATAATAGTGGGAGACTTGAACACCCCACTTACATCAATGGACAGATCATCCAAACAAAAAATAAACAAAGACACACAAGCTTTAAATGACACATTAGACCATCTCGACTTAATTGATATTTATAGGACATTCCATCCGAAAACGACAGACTACACTTTCTTCTCAAGTGCACACGGAACATTTTCCAGGATAGATCACATCTTGGGTCACAAATCAAACCTCAGCAAATTCAAGAAAATTGAAATCATATCAAGCATCTTCTCAGACCACAACGCCATGAGACTAGATATCAATTACAGGAAAAAAAACTGCAAAAAATACAAACACATGGAGGCTAAACAATTCACTCCTAAACAACCAAGGAATCACTACAGAAATCAAAGAGGAAATCAAAAAATATCTAGAAACAAATGACAACGAAAACACAACAACCCAAAACCTATGGGACGCAGCAAAAGCAGTTCTAAGAGGGAAGTTTATAGCAATACAGTCCTACCTTAAGAAACAAGAAAATGATCGAATAAACAACCTAACCTTACACCTCAAACAACTAGAGAAAGAAGAAAAAAGAAACCCCAAAGTGAGCAGAAGGAAAGAAATCATAAAGATCAGAGCAGAAATAAATGAAAAAGAAAGGAAAGAAACCATAAGAAAAATAAATAAAACTAAAAGTTGGTTCTTTGAGAAGATTAACAAAATTGATAAACCATTAGCCAGACTCATCAAGAAAAAAAGGAAGATGCAAATCAACAGAATTAGAAATGAAAAAGGAGAATAACAATGGACACCTCAGAAATACAAAAGATCATGAGAGACTACTACAAGCAACTATATGCCAATCAATTGGATAACCTCAAAGAAATGGATAAATTTTTAGAAAAATACAATCTTCCAAGACTGAACCAGGAAGAAATAGAAACCATGAACAGACCAATCACAAGTACAGAAATTGAGACAGTGATTAAAAATCTCCCAACACACAAAAGCCCAGGACCAGATGGATTCACAGGCGAATTCTATCAAACATTTCGAGAAGAGTTAACACCTATCCTTCTCAAACTCTTCCAAAATATTGCAGAAGGCGGAACACTCCCAAACTCATTCTACGAGGCTACCATCACCCTGATACCAAAACCAGGCAAAGATGTCACAAAAAAAGAAAACTACAGACCAATATCACTGATGAATATAGATGCAAAAATCCTCAACAAAATACTAGCTAACAGACTCCAACAGCACATTAAAAAGATCATACACCATGATCAAGTGGGGTTTATCCCTGGGATGCAAGGATTCTTCAATATACGCAAATCAATCAATGTGATACATCATATCAACAAATTGAAGGCTAAAAACCATATGATCATCTCAATAGATGCAGAAAAAGCTTTTGACAAAGTTCAACATCCATTTATGACAAAAGCTCTCCAGAAAATGGGCATAGAAGGAAATTACCTCAACATAATAAAAGCCATATATGAGAAACCAAAAGCCAACATCGTTCTCAATGGGGAAAAACTGGAAGAATTCCCTCTAAGAACAGGAACAAGACAAGGGTGTCCACTCTCACCACTATTATTCAACATAGTTTTGGAAGTGTTAGCCACAGCAATCTGAGAAGAAAAAGAAATAAAAGGAATCCACATTGGAAAAGAAGAAGTAAAATTGTCACTCTTTGCAGATGACATGATATTATATATAGAAAACCCTAAAGACTCTACCAGAAAACTGCTAGCACTCATTGATGAGTTTAGTAAAGTAGCAGGATACAAAATGAATGCACAGAAATCTCTTGCATTCCTATACACTAACAACGGAAGAGCAGAAAGAGAAATGAAGGAAACTCTGCCATTCACCATTGCAACCAAAAGAATAAAATACCTAGGAATAAACCTGCCTAAGGAGGCAAAAGATCTGTATGCAGAAAACTTTAAGACATTGATGAAAGAAATCAAAGACGACACAAACAGATGGAGGGATATACCATGTTCCTGGATTGGAAGAATCAACATTGTGAAAATGTCTGTACTACCCAAAGCAATTTACAGATTCAATGCAATCCCGATCAAATTACCAATGGCATTTTTCACAGAACTAGAGCAAGAAATCTTATGATTTGTATGGAAACGCAAAAGACCCCGAATAGCCAAAGCAATCTTGAGAAGGAAAGATGGAGTTGGTGGAATCAGGCTTCCTGACTTCAGACTATACTACAAGGCCATAGTGATCAAGATAGTATGGTACTGGCACAAAAAGAGAAAGGAAGATCAATGGAATAGAATAGAGAACTCAGAAGTAAGCCCAAACACATATGGGCACCTTATCTTTGACAAAGGACGCACGAGTATACAATGGAAAAAAGACAGCCTCTTCAATAAGTGGTGCTGGGAAAATTGGACAGCAACATGTAAAAGAATGAAATTAGAACACTTCCTAACACCATACACAAAAAGAAACTCCAAATGGATTAAAGACCTACATGTAAGGCTACACACTATAAAACTGCTAGAGGAAAACATAGGCAGAACACTCTATGACATCCATCAAAGCAAGATCCTTTTTGACCCACCTCCTAGAATCAGGGAAATAAAATCAAGAATAAACGAATGGGACCTCATGAAACTTAAAAGCTTTTGCACAGCAAAAGAAACCATAAACAAGACTAAAAGGCAACCCTCAGAATGGGAAAAAATAATTGCCTATGAAACAACGGACAAAGGATTAACCTCAAAAATATACAAGCAGCTCATGAAGCTTAACACCAAAAAAGCAAATAACCCAATCCACAAATGGGCAGAAGACCTAAATAGACATTTCTCCAAAGAAGACATACAGATGGCCAACAAACACATGAAAAGATGCTCAACATCACTCATCATCAGAGAAATGCAAGTCAAAGCCACAATGAGGTATCACCTCACACCAATCAGAATGGCCATCATCACAAAGTCTGGAAACCACAAATGTTGGAGAGGGTGTGGAGAAAAGGGAACTCTCCTGCACTGTTGGTGGGAATGTAAGTTGGTACAGCCACTATGGAAAACTATTTGGAGGTTCCTTAAAAAACTACAAATAGAACTACCATATGATCCAGTAATCCCACTCCTGGGCATATATCCAAAGAAAACCATAATCCCAAAAGAAACATGTACCATCATGTTTATTGCAGCACTATTTACAACAGCCAGGACATGGAAGCAACCTAAATGCCCATCAACAAATGAATGGATACAGAAGATGTGGCATATATATACAATGGAATATTACTCAGCTATAAAAAGGGATGAGATGGAGCTATATGTAATGAGGTGGATAGAACTACAATCTGTCTTACATAGTGAAGTAAGTCAGAAAGAGAAGGACAAATATTGTATGCTAACTCACATATACGGAATCTAAAAATGGTACTGATGAACTCAGTGACAAGAACAAGGATGCAGATACAGAGAATGGACTGGAGAACTCGAGGTATGGGAGGGGGCGGGGGGTGAAGGGGAAGCTGAGACGAAGTGAGAGAGTAGCACAGACATATATATACTATCAACTGTAAAATAGTCAGTGGGAAGTTGTTGTATAACAAAGGGAGTGCAGCTCGAGGATGGAAGATGCCTTAGAGGACTGGGGCAGGGAGGGTGTCGGGGACTCGAGGGGGGGGAGTCAAGGAAGGGAGGGAATACGGGGATATGTGTATAAAAACAGATGATTGAACCTGATGTACCCCCCAAAAAAAAAATAAAAAAAAAAAAAACCAAATCATCCTAAATGTGGAATGTGACCTAAAGTTTAAGCTCACGATCAACAAGCCCAATAGACAAACTCTGATCAAAGTTTTAGAAAATTTCGTCCCTCTAAATCGTGGGTCGAAAAGTATTTTCTATAAAGGGCCAGAGAGTTGACTGAGGTTTTGTGGATCATATGATTTCCATTGCACCTACTCAATTCTGCCATCTTAGCACAAAAGCAGAATATACAACTAAATAAATGTATGTGGCTGTGTTTCAATAAAACTTTATTTATAGACACTGAAATTTGAATTTCAAATAAATTTCATGTATCATGAAATAATATGGTTTTTTATTTTTTTTGCAACTGTTTAAAAATGTAAAAGCCATTCTTTGCTCACATCTTGCAAAAGCAGGCGACAGGTTATATTTGGCCTTGGGCCATAGTTTGCTTGCTTTTATTCTAAATTATAGAAAATGATTACTAATGTTAAAACTATGATTTAATTCCATTTATTACATTATGATAATAATTTTTCAATTTGTCTAAAATTAGTGGTTACTGTGTGGGCCAATTAACAAGTGGTTAGTAAAACATGAAAATAAATGCTGCTTGAACTGTGTGACCTTGAGTAAGTTTATTTGTAAGATTAGAATAATTACAGTATTTCCCCTCCCACAGAACTTTTTGATGAATAAATAAGACAGAGTATTGAAATCATTTAGAACAGGTGCCTGGTATAGAATAAGAGTTCAATAAATGATACATTAAAAATAGGCTCCAGGGCTTCCCTGGTAGCACAGTGGTTAAGAATCTGCCTGCCAATGCAAGGGACATGGGTTCGATCCCTGGTCCAGGAAGATCCCACATTCTGCAGAGCAACTGAGCCCGTGTGCCACAGCTACTGAGCCTACGCTCTGGAGCCTACAAACCACAGCTATTGAGCCCACATACCGCAACTACTGAAGCCCGTGGGCCTAGAGCCTGTGCTCCACAACAAGAGAAACCACTTCAATGAGAAGCCTGCACACCACAGCGAAGAGTAGCCCCGGCTCACCACAACTAGAGAAAGCCCATGCACAGCAACGAAGACTCAATGCAGCCAAAAATAAACAAACAAACAAACAAATAATAAATTAAATCTTAAAAAAAATAGGCTCCAAGTCTGGTTCCATAGGCAAGCTCATCCTTAATGTGAAAATAGACACTCAAAACTGCAATAAGCAGATTTCTAATATTTCCATCCTGTTGACAAGACCACCCTAATGGTGCGAAGGATGCAATTAAACATTCAGTTCATCTAACTCCCCTGATTCTGGTTCTATACTCATCAGGAAACAAATTCTAACAACAATTTGGCTGTTCGTGTAATCTATTTCCAGATCGTCTCAGGCTCTATAGTACATTGTATTATTGTAAATATTCATTTTTCCAGCTAATTGTGAGCTGAGTTCATGAAAGTGTATCCCAAAAGTTGAATCCACTTGTGGTATTCTAAAAATAAGATTTCTGAGGCTGAAGACCAATTATCAGACCCTGAAACTTGGTAAATTCACCAGGGTAATGAGAGACAGTCACGAAGTCCCCCTCCAAAGCCCATATCATCATCCTGATACCATCACATCCATGTGGATGCTGAATAGCTGTTCTAGCTATACCATTCCTTCTGGGTGCTGGTGGGTACCACATTTCTGTTCCTCTGCCTAGGTACTGAGGTTTCTATTTAAGTGTTAGATGATCAGGTAAGGTGAGTCTTTTAGTAGTCACATCACATTACACAACAGCTAAAGTAATACTATAACTGGAAAGGATGATATTTTAAACAAGTGACAAAAGAAAATAAACAGAGGAGGCAGAGGGCATTTCCTTCATACCAACATTATTAATTCTGCTTTGTCAGAGATATTTGTTAAAGCACCAGTAAACCCCTACTACTTAAGGTTTTTAAAAATACACATTGTGTCCATGGGCTTTGTACAGACACAGACAAACTGTTCCAGTGTGTTATTGGCTGGCTGTTGTCAATATGAACCTCAGCTGTCTTTGGGGGTTCATTGTAGACTGTGGGAAATTGCATTGCACTGACTAATGACCAATTTGTGGTAGAAGGTGGAAATCTCTGCCCATCTCACAGAAATGCTCATTAATGCTTTAATCTTTCTCCTTCAACCGGATTGCATCTGTTAACCTTCTTACTTAATGTACTTCTGAGTGGGCAGTGAGGATTTGGGATGAGGTTTTCATTACGTGTGTCTCTGATTTTTTTTTCCTTTAACATGTATATATATATTTCCTTTTATATGCACGACAAATGCATTTAGCCCACAAGCAGAGCAAAGCACTCTCAGAGTAACTGACTCATTGAGCAGTGCTTGGCTTCCTGTGCATGTCAGCGGCAGGTGACATTTAGCCCAGGCTTTATCTCAGTTGTGGTAATTACGGGGCTGACATGAGCTCTCACACACAGCACAGATTGTTTTCAGCAGATGTAACCAAGCAACTCTGCTTTCTCTCGAGCAGTTTATCTGGCTTTCAAATTGTGCCATTCCACATAGAGACACATGCACACACACACAAATAGTTTAATGTCATTTTTATGGAAATACTCACTCTTTGTTGCTCTGACTATATTGATTTATGCCATGAGGTGGTGGAATGGGATATCTTCATTGTATGCAACTTCTGCATTACACACGGGTAGTGAATCCTATTAACAGAAAGGTTATTGTTATTGTAATGTATCTCAGCAGTGCACCAAATGCTACTTTAATGATGTAATTAATATGCTTGGATTTACCATTTGATGTTCTTAGGCACCAATTGTGTCACCAATGGGGATAGCAATGATTTTTTTTTTTCATTCCTGAGAGCAGTATTTTTTTCTTAGAGAAGTTGGAATGGAAATAAAATGTTTTAATAAAAGGATTCACAATCCCTAACAACAGTTAATTATTTGTCAGACATAGCGCAGTGATGTGGCAACTTTCAAGATAATCTTAAGTTCAGACCACTTAACATTATATTTAATCAAATTATTTATCCTGAATACCTAGATATGAAAAAAAAGAAAAAAGAATTGCTTGGCTTTTTATTGTTTTCCATGTTGATTGACATTCTCATATCTCCAGTCTCTAAGATTACTCTGGTCAGTGAGCAACTACATTACAAAAAAATACATGATTATCCAGAACCATAATTCCAAACACGTCAGTTACATTATCTTTGCTATAAACTGCAACTATATAAATGTTCAAATTTTCATTTAACTGAATTGTGTGACTAGATATCATGCTGTTTAATGGATAGGGACAAAAAGTAGAATTACTACTAATAAATTACTACATTGCAGATTGTGAAGTGCATGCAGGTTTCAGCCCAAGGGTTCTGAGCAAAGTGCTGGACTGACGGCAGTAAGTTGGACAGAGGCTTAGGTCAGGTCAGGGCTGAAGGGAAATGATGAGTGAGAACCTAGCAAATCAGAGGAGAGCTGCCCACCACCATTATGAACAGAGACAGAAAGAGAGAGCAAGAAAGTGGGAGCACGAAAGGGAGAGAGAGGAAATGAACTCGGCCATACTACTTATGAAAACCGTTCCATTTGTCAAAAAAAGAGGAAAAAACATCTCAGAGGTATTTCTGAGACCTTTAAATGTTATAATAAATGTTAGATGAATTGAGGTTGAGGCAGATTGTAATTATGCAAAATAAAGCTTTCTGTTAAGTAGAATTTCCATAAGAAATGTTAACCTCTGGCATTTAAATAGGAAGGCAAGAGAGGAGGTGCCATCATGAATAAATGTTAAACCTGAGCAAGATATGGACTTACCAGAAAAAACTGAAAAGAACTTTCTAGGCTGTCCTCAAATTCCATCAAGGGATTAAATGTATTATATGAAGTATCTGCCACTTAATATGCTGAACAGGGATGTGAAATAAAAATACTAAGTGACAGTTAACGTCATATAGTACTTTTACTTCATTATGAGGGAAGCTGTCTTTTGATGGAATTCACCTACCTTCCATAAGGCACTTTAAGTGGCAACTATCTTTTAAGGATGCATTTACTCATAATACCATTTTTTTTTAATTTATTTATTTATTTATTTTTTGGGGGTACAGCAGTTTCAATCATCTGTTTTTATACACATATCCCCGTATTCCCTCCCTTCCTTGACTCCCCCCCTCGAGTCCCCCCCACCCTCCCTGCTCATAATACCATTTTTCAAACAGCTGAATATTGATTGGAATTAAAATTCCATTCACTTGACACAAATTCTGCTTCAATCTAGTATAAAATGCTGCTGATGCCAGGTTATTTCAAAGTCTTGGGCTAACTGATAATTGACCTCAGCAATGCTCTGGATGCAGGTTTCCGTCACGATGCACGTGCTTACAGTGTGCAGAGAGGGATGACTTTTGTATTGTTTCTTTCAGTGTTTTCTCTGCCTAGAGAAATGAAGGAAACCAGATGGGCCAGACAATGAAGGGAAAAAGATTCTGAGTAGAAAAAAAACATAAGTTCAAATGCTGCCTGGCATGCTACCACCTTGCCAGTCTTGGCCTCCTTCATTATAAACAGAAAGTCGTGGATATTTGCCACTTCCCTCCACTGCAGAGTGGTTAGCAAATAATCACACCAATGTGTCTGAAATCATTGCAGGGAAGCCTTGATATTACTATAAATGGTTATCATTGAAGTTAAATCTCAGAAAATCTCCTAACAACCATTGCCAGTATAAAACATCCACCCCCTTTGAAAAGTGAATTTCAAGCTTAGTAAAAAAATCACTGTAATAACAGGGCTGAAAACTGAATCCTTCCACTTCCTTATAGACCACAAGAAGAAAGCAAACCATGCTGTAAGTATCCTCCCAATGAGATGAAAGAGAACAGAGCGCAACCAGCCCTGCACACAGCCTACACCAGGCCACAGACACGTGCAATCAATGCACAGCTGTGGGCTAGCTTTGCAGAGAGACTCTGTCTCACAGCCCCTCACTTAGAGGTTATAATATTTTGTGGCTCTTCTCTCTGAACAGAATAAAACCTGAAGATAGTTAAAAAGAATAAAAGTTCTGTTTAAAGCAGTGGAGTGGAAAGAAGGGTAAAAGGGAGCTGATGAGAACCAAACGTCTCCCATATGGCTCTGCGCAGAACTGCTGGAGGGCCACGTAAAAAATTAATCCAACTCATACAGTTCTGCTCAAAGCCAAGTATATGCACATAATAAAAATGCAACTCAAATATGACACATCTGGGTTTTTTGACAACATTGTGTGATGTAGCGTTAATCTGCCTTAAAAATTGATTAAGTTGGCAATTTATTGTGGATTTTTTTCCCCTTCACTTTAGGAACTTGCATAGTCAGAAACGGAAAAGATGTCTCTTCCTATCTTAGAGAGTAAAAGGATTATGAACATTTACCATCGTTTTAAGAGGTATCACTTTCTAATATGTATATGCTTAGTGGTTACTCTTTTCACGTTATGGGATAGCTAAATTCTTCTAAGAGGTAACAAAGCTTTGTAAACCATTAATAGAACATTCTGTGAAGCTCAAGCTCTGGTTTCTGCCCTTTGTTTTTACCTAAATAGTCGGGATGGCAAGATTTTAAAGAGATGTTCTTCCAGATAATTTTAGTAGAAACAAAGGGCAGAAAGAATGAGTCTGAATGAGATCAGATGTGAAAATGGGACCGTTCTTAAACACACACTGGTCCCCGTGTCATTTGTCTTCCTCTGGAAAGCATATGCAGAACGAAATGAATCAAGTTGTAGCATGGACCGAGTGAATAATTCAAGGCCTATATGCCAAACTAGAGACTGAATAGAGGCACATACAGACACTGATTTATTTAACAGTAGGGTTTGTGGCAGGCAATCAGTTCTACAGATTTATTACAAAATACAGCCCTCTTTCAAAGAGGGACTGAGAGCTTTGCAGGAGTGTTAACCTATAGACAAGAGGCCATTGTTACATAGTGAATATTCAGGATTATAAACATTTAAAAGTGTCTCTGGCTAATCATTGCCTCATATTTGCTTCCCTAGCAATTATACACATCTGTATTATAGCACTTTTCTCGTTTCGTTATAACTGTTTACTTGTCTTTTTTTCCTTATTAGACTGTGAGCATCTTAAGATTACTTATGCTGTTTTAATCATCTTTACTTTCTCAAAATGTTGCACAATGTTTAAGACATTGTAGTGCTTAATGAGTTAATCCTGTATCTAGTGTGCCCACTGTTTCACACATTGCTCTGGGTACTGTAGGTTCAGAATTGCTGAGACCTAAACAAACCCTGCCTTCAGAAAACTCACAATCCAGAGGGGATGTATCTGAGCTGATGAGCAATTGCAAAAACACTGTGTTAGTTCACTTCCAAAGCTCTAGTTCATGTCTAATGTTCTTATACAGTGTAAGGGCTGTACAGTTCACAGGGGCACCCAGGATGTCTTTCCTTCCTTATCTCTCCTGGGCTAATTGTAAATGGATACAATGACTGGGGTGGGTTAAAAAAGAACCTTTTATTTGGCTCTGTGTTTTGACGATACTAGCCCAAAGAGGGAAAGCAGAAATAAGAGAATTAACAGAACATTTGAACAGCTTTACCTCAGAAACAAATAAATTAATAAACAAACAAATAAAAATCTGAAAGCCTGGGAATAAGAACAATTCAGAAGCAGCATTGCCTAGAGATTAGGCTGAGGACACAGTTTCTAAAGGACCTATGAAAAAAGGCCAGGAAGATGCACAGACTTCATGATGTAGTGATACGATAAGTAGGGAGACTCTAAATTAGCCTGCCACTCTGCCCTGCAGCATGATTGTTAGAAAAGTATAAAGATTAGAAAAATCTACAAATAGCTTTAATCAGGCGCAGGCTAAATTGTTAGGATGAGGAGCAGCAACTTCATCAGCAACATCATGGCTTTGGGGTTCCTCCCAGCAGCACCTGTTCACATCTCTGCAGAGGTGCATCCTCCCCAAGCCCAGGCCTGCAGGCAGAGCTCAGCTGATATATAAGGTGTGATTGGTGATCGCTTAAGGGCATTTATTTACATGTATTGTCCTATATGGAGACTTTCTTTAAAAATCCTTTTTTTAAAGTCATGAGGCCTGACACGAGGACCACAGAGAGGAAACACAGTGAGGGAAGGCACTGTCATCCTTCATCTGTGTTGTAGTTGGTGGAGAGAAAAGGCAGGAGCAGGGCTGAAGGAGTTTTTGTCCATGAGAGTATTTTGTGGGAACTGAATGGTGCCAAGAGGCTTGTGAGTTCCTATGACCCAACGGTGGGGTCCCCAGAAATAGTTGAGTGTATTTGCAAGGGACATCAAAGTTGCATTAACGAGAGACTTCCTTGGTGGTACAGTGGTTAAGAATCCGCCTGCCAATGCAGGGGACACGGGTTCAATCTCTGGTCAGGGAAAAACCCACATGCCACTGAGCAACTAAGCCCATGCACCACAATACTGAGCCTGTGCTCTAGAGCCCATGAGCCACAACTACTGAGCCCGAGTGCCACAACTACTGAAGCCCATGCACTTAGATCCCGTGCTCCACAATAAGAGAAACCACCATAATGAAAAGCCTGTGCACCGCAACAAAGAGTAGCCACCACTTGCCACACTAGAGAAAGCCTGGGTGCAGCATCAAAGACCCAACACAGCCAATAAATAAATAAATAAATAACTTTACTTTAAAAAGAGAGTTGCATTAACGATAAGTGATAAGAACGAGAGTTATTTATGTCAATGTGGCTATGGTTTTATGTACAAGGCTGGTGAGAACTGATGACATTGGGGTACACTGTGGTAGGACAAATGATGTTGAATACACATAATCTAATTCTTCATCTCCCAGACTCTTACTTACTTGCTTCCTCTCTGACTTTTATTTCTTCTTCACAGCTCTTGAGATTTTCATTTATTTTTGGTAGGTAGGGATATTTCCCTAGTGGATCTATGTATTCTTATGTACTTTTTGTTTATTAGCTCACACCTCAACTCATTTTTTTCTTTACAAAATATTTCCAATTCTTGATGTTTTTGAAATTATAAGATTAATACATGCTTATTGTAACAAGTCAAATAATACAACAAAAGATGTGAAAAGGCAATGCACATCACCCCCTGCACAGGCTCCAAACTTCTAATCCCACTCCCACTGGGGTAACTAACATTAACATCTGGTGTATATTATTCACCCTTACCCCTGGCTCATACCCATATAAACATATACACATATGTATGTAGTTTATTCATTTCTTTGTTTTACCAGAATAGAAGAATAAGTATATACATATCTGGCAACTTATTTCCTTCATTTAACTACGTAATTTGGATATCCTTACAAATCAGCAGATATTGATCTAAGTCAATTTTTTATCTATTCATACACCATATTGTACACTTCATATATAAATAGGCTCATACCGTTCATGGTGAATCTAGAACTAATTTATTGAATATACATTCAGAGAAGAGCTCCCATTATAAACCATATATGTAGCTTACTGTATTTTCTCACAGTGAACACACTTATTTAACCTCCACCCAGACAAAAAAAATAAAATAAAACAGAATACAAGCAGCACCCTAGAAGTTCCTTGCCAATTTACAGTCACTGCTCTCCCCTGCCCAGTGTTTACTATCTGACTTCTAACATCATGGTTTTGCTTTATAAAAGAAAAATTATATAAATAATATATTAAAAATTATATAAATCAGTATGTATGCTACTATGTCTGGCTCCTTCCATCCTATAGTATGATTATGAGTTTTATCCATATTTTTACATGTAATTTGTTCATTTTCCATGCTGGATAGGAGTCTAGTGAATAAATAGAACACAATTTGGGTTGTATCCAGTTTAGGAACTGACACTGATAATGCTCCTATGAACCTCAAACCACAGAAGCTGACCCAACACTAGTCTCCTATGAATCGAAAAACAAATGAATTACCTCCTCTCCCAAAGCGCTTGTTTCCACCCATGGCACCAAAATCTGTTTTGAAATTCAAAGTTGAAGTTTGATTGATTTATTTTTTTCAGCATTTTTGAAATACCAAAGACAGTGTGGGTAGAATGTTCTAGCTGCTTGGACTGAGGGCTAGGGCTTCATGTTTCAAGGAAGTACAAGTGTAGACAATTGAAAAGCACTGGAAGATACTGGCACAAACTCCCATAGCATTCTACAACAATGCTTTTGCAGTGAAGAATGGCAATAGTAACTATCACTCTGTATATCAGGATACAAAACAGAGGCCAGGAATCCAAGAGAAGTTGCAGCGAGAAGGAACTGCTGAAGAACTTCAATTTGTCCAATAAAAGGTGGAAAAAGAGGGTATGAAACTGATGAAAGGAAACAGGTGAAGTCTAGGAAGGAATGTTGGAGCAGGAAATTTGGAAAGGGGAAGAGTGATGATTTGACAAATGATGAAATAGCTAATACAATTTTTTAAAATAGGAGTAGACATAGGTGAAGGGGGTCAAAAGATACAAACTTCCAGTTATAAGATGAATAAGTCCTGGGGATGTAAGTTACAGCATGGTGACTACAGTTAACAATACAGTATTATATATTTGAATGTTACTAAGAGAGTAGATCCTAAAAGTTTTCATCACACACAAAAAAAACCTTCTATAATGATATGTGGTGATAGAGGCTAACTAAACTTATTGTAGTGACCATTTCACAATATATACATATATCAAACCATCGTCATCACCTAAAACTAATACAGTGTAATATGTTAAAAAAAAAAAGAATAGGAATGGATAAATCTAATTTTAAGTGGCTTTCATTGCTTTGATGATGCTATTTTGCATATCACTCAATACAATTGATCTTTGTTCTTTGCAGATTCTGCATTTGCCAATAACTTACTTGCTAAAATATCTTTGTAACCTCAAAATCAGTCATAGAGTCATTTTCACAATCATTTGAAGACATGTGAAGAGCAATGAGAAATTTGAGTTGAACAAAGCACACACTCCCAGCTCAGGTTGAGTAAGACAATGCCCTGCCTTCTTGTTTCAGCTCTCATGCTGTAAACAAGAATCCTTGTAGTCATCTATTTAGTGCCCTGTTTTCTCATTTTTGTGCTTTTTTGCTTGTGAATCCAACTGTTTAAAATGGCCCCCAAGGTCCTTTTGCCTTTGGGGAGGCAATGGTGTCTGATCTACATGGGTTTGGACGGGGAAGGACTGTGCAGCCCACTTACTCTACAATGGAGCAGAATTGTGGGACATCCGTGTGAGGAGAGAGCATGTGTAGACAGGAAAGAAAAAGCTTGCAGTTTCATCTCCATGTAGGAACTCACTGTTCCTGAATCTCTCTTTTTCAAAAGATTGGCATTTCAGCATATCAAAGTCCATCTACCTATGAGTGTGGTGAAAGCTTAAAAAAAAAAAAAAAAAAAGGCCTCCAAGCATAGTTGGAAGTACTATCTCATATTCCTGAGCACAGGAAGGCTGTGATGTATCTTACAAAGAAAATACACGTGGCAGGTAAGCTTTCTTCAGGCGTGGCTATTGGCCATGAGTTCAATGTTGATTAATCAAAATGTATATGAAAGAATGTGCCTTTAAACAGAAACACACATCAAGTTATGTATTGATGAGTTGATGAGAATGTGACTAAAGTCTTGCCAGAACCTAACCCTATACTTCCACTAGAAACAATAATTCAGTATTTGCTAATTTGGTGCTCACAGTGACTGACTACAACACAACTACTGCAAATAAGAACAGACTGAATTTAATAGTCTGCTGCATACAAGGGTCTTTTGAGAAGAACTTTATACATGTTTCAATAGAGGCAAGGGTACAAATTTGGAAAACAGATGCAGTTGCAGTTTAAATTATGCTGGTGCTGCCATGAACTGCTTGAATAACATCAGTTTTGTATCAACAGGAAAGAAACTAGGCCAGAACTGGATACTGACAAGCAGTTAAAACATGCTTTTGTATGCTCAAATAACCTCTTCACTATGACAACATCTCTATCTGCCACCTATCAATCTTGAGGGAATGTTATCAGCATGAAAGTGACAATATCTAGAAAGTGTTTAGAATGTTATTAAAAGCATTATATTATGATGAACTTGTTAATTATTGCCAAATGAAATACAGTAAAATAATATTCAATGAGAAGAAAGATGGTGGCAAAGTAGAAGGACATGGAATGCATCCCTCTCCACAGATCCATCAGGAATACATCAAAAGACACAATAATTCCCACAGAGAACCAGCTGAACACCAGCAGACGACCTCAGACACCAGAAAGAACTGCAAAGATCCCAACATAACTGGTAGGACAGAGGGGAAAAAAAAAGGAGAAAGAGAAGGAGAAGAAAGGAAAGGGACGGGTCCCACACACTGGGGCAGGGGAATCTGAAATAGAGGGGAGATTGCCAAATTCAGGGAAATGTCCTTTATCTGATGGGGAAATCCCTTCTCCAATGGGGAAGTTCCCTGGGTCAGAAGGGAGGCATTTGGGACTGTTCAAAGAGGGTGAAGTGGCTGAGCTGTGGCAGATGTGAAAGAGTGAGAAACACATGGAGGGTCTGCACCACGGCTCAGTGTGTCCTCACTGAGATGTGAGTTCACAGCTGAACAGGGGGTCTGGGAGCTGGAGCGTGGGAACTGAAGAACTGGTTCAGGGTGAGAAACATTGTTGGCAGTGGGGACACAGACTAAGAGGACAGGAGGGAAAAAATCCACGTGGAGAATGCCTACCACAGAAAGCTGGGCGGCCATGGCAGCGGCTCAATACTGCTGACTCACAAGCAGGGGGGAGGAGCTTCAGGTATAGCCTCTCTAGGCACCTATGACAGACAAAGGAAGGACCCCTCTGGGCCTGGCTGTCGCAGTCAGGGATAACAAAGGCCCCTGGGCAGGGCTGGCATAGAGCACCTGCAGCCAAGAGCCAAAAGTCCACAGAGTGGCCCAGCGCTGGAGACATTCTGTTTACACCTGAGCCACTGGCATCCCTCTGCAACAGACAGTGCCATGGCCAACTGAGCCTCCATGACCCAGGCAGGGTGTCCTGGCAGAGTCTTAGCAACGGGGAGGGGCCACAGTTGTAGTAGCTCTCTTGGTCTGAGGTGACAGTGTTGCTCTGCAACAGGCACTGCCTGAGCCACTGAGACCCAGGCAGGGCACCACTGCTCATTTACTCCCAGCAGAAGGAGCCACTATTGCACCCTCTCCCTCCCCAAACACAAGTGCTTACAGACAAAAAAAAAAGGAAGCTCTGCTAGTCGCAGAGTAACACAAAAAGCCCAAGGCAGGTAGAAGGACACTTACAGCTGATAACCCAAGGAAACAGAAATATAATTATTAATTCTATTGATCTGGTCCATTCTGGGTTCAGTTCTAGCTTTTTTTTTTTTTTTTTTTAATTAATTACGATCTTAGTCCTAGGGGAGCTACACATCTTATAACATATTTTTTATTCTATTTTTATTTTTAGCCTTTTTCTATATTTCTATTTCTTGCTGTTTTTTGTAGTGCTGACTGTATCTCTCCTACCATCTTTTCATCTCTATCTTTTATACATTTCTATTTTTTTCTTTTTCTTTTCATATTTCCAGTCACACTATGCTCTTCTGTTGCCCTGTCTTCTATCCTTCTTTAGTTTATTTTACCTTAATATACTTATAATCAATATTATTGCTTGGCTCTGTTTCCTTGCTTTATTCTCCAGATGACACACTGCTTTGGTTTTTATTATTAGGTTTTTGTCTTTATCTTAGTTCTAGGTATAATTGTCTGATTTCATTCTGAGAATCTTCAGTCTGTCTGGTGGTACTCTAGCTCTTTATTATATTTGATCCTAGCTTTCAAAATCTCCCTGGATTTGTGTTTGTGTGAGTGTGGTGTTTCCTTTTGTTTGTTTGTTTGTTTGGTTTTGAATTTCTGTTGGTTTTCTCTTTGATTGTCTGATTGCATACTGGAGTTCTGTTAGGTCTTTCTAGTGCCTTATGTTCTATTGGATTCAGTATTTGTGTGTCTTATATATGTATGTGTTTTCTTGATTTAGTATTTGTTTGACTCAACACTCTGCCATTAGTCTGGGGCTTGGGCAGTCTTCTTTAAACCACTTTATTGCTGGAACAAGAAACCTCTGAAGTCTGGTCTACTCCATCAGAAGTCAAGTATGAGGCTCTTAGGAGGGAGCACTGAATCCAGGATGCTGGACTATTAGGGAATCCTCAGACACAGGGAAGATTAACTGCAGAGAACTCTCACATGGCCCTGTATTAGAGTCTAAGACTTGGCTTCTTCTGACTGTCTGCAACTGCCAGTGCTGGACACCTCACATCAAACTACAAACAAAACAGGAACACAAACCCACCCATCACCACACAGACTACCTAAAGCCATATTAACCTCACAGATACCCTAAAACACACCACCTGACATATGGCCCTGCTCATCAGAGAGAAAAGACACAGAGCCACACACCAGAAAGCAGACACCAGACCCCCCCATCAGGAAGCCTACTCAAGACACTGGACAAACCTCACTGCAGGGGACGGAGGGCAAAAACAAGAGGAATTACTACTAGGCAGCATAGGAAAGGAGACAGCAAATCCTATAAATTAGACAAAATGAGAAAACAAAGAAACACCTTGCAGGCAAAGCAGGAGGGAAAAAACCCACAAGACCACATAGATGAAGAGGAAATAGGAAAATACCCTGAAAAAGAATTCAGAGTAATGATAGTAAAGATGATCCAAAATCATGATAACAAAATAAAGAAGCACAAGAAACAGATAATAAGGACTCAGAAGAGCTAAAGAGCAAACAAACAGTAATGGACAACAAAATAACCAAAATTAAAAATTCTCTAGATGATGTAAACAGCAGAATAACAGAGGCAGAAGAACGAATAAGTGAGTTGGAAAATAGAATGGGGGAAATAACTGCCATAGGAAAGAGAAAAATGAATAAAAAGAATTGAAGACAGTCTCAGAGACCTTGGGGACAACATTAAGGATGCCAACATTTGAATCATAGACATCCCAGAAGAAGAAAAAAAGAAAGTGTCTGAGAAAATATTTGAAGAGATTATAGTGGAAAACTTCCCCAACATGGGAAAGGAAATAGTCAATCAAGTCCAAGAAGCACAGAGATTCCCATACAGAATAAACACAAGGAGAAATACACCAAGACACATATTAATCAAACTAGTGAAAATTAAACACAAAGCAAAAATATTAAAAGCAGCAAGAGAAAAGCAACAAATGACACATAAGGGAAAACCCATAAGGATAACAGCTGACCTTTCTACAGAAACTCTGCAGGCCAGAAGGGAATGGCAGGATATACTGAAAGTCCTGAAAGAGAAAAACCTACAGCCAAGAATACTCTACACAGCAAGAATCTCATTCAGATTTGAGGGAGAAATCAAAAGCTTTCCAGACAAGCAAAAGTTAAGAGAATTCAGCACCACCAAACCAGCCTTACAACAAGTGCTAAAGGAACTTTTCTAAGTAGGAAACACAAGAGAAGGAAAAAACCTACAAAAACAACCCCAAAACAATTAAGAAAATGAAAATAGGAACATACATGTCAATAATCACCTTAAATGTAAATGGATTAAATGCTCCAACCAAAAGACACAGACTGGCTGAATGGATACAAAAACAAGAGCCTTCTATATGCAGCCTACAAGAAACCCACTTCAGACCAAGGGATACATATAGACTGAAAGTAAAGGGATGGAAAAAGATATTCCATGCAAATGGAAGTCAAAAGAAAGCTGGAGTAGCAATACTCATATCAGACAAATTAGACTTGAAAGTAAAGACTATTGCAAGAGACAAGGAAGGACACTACAAAATGATCAAGGGATCCATCCAAGAAGAACATATCACAATGGTAAATATCTATGCCCCCAACATAGGAGCACCTCAATATATAAGGCAAATGCTAACAGCCATAAAAAGGGAAATTGACAGTAACACAATAGTAGTAGGAGACATTAACACCCCACTTATATCAATGGACAGATCATCCAAACAGAAAATAAATAAGGACACACAAGCTTTAAATGACACATTAGACCATCTTGACTTAATGGATATTTATAGAATATTCTATCCAAAAACTACAGAATACACTCTCTTCTCAATTGCACATTGAACATTTTCCAGGATAAATCACATCTTGGGTCACAAATCAAGCCTTTGTAAATTCAAGAAAATTGAAATTATATCAAACATCTTCTCTGACCACAACACCATGAGACTAGATAGCAATTACAGGAAAAAAAACTGTAAAAAATACAAACACATGGAGGCTAAACAATATGCTATTAAACAATAAAGAAATCACTAAAGAAATCGAGGAGGAAATCAAAAAATATCTAGAAACAAATGACAATGAAAACACAACAACCCAAAACCTATGGGACGCAGCAAAAGTAGTTCTAAGAGGGAACTTTATAGCAATACAGTCCTACCTTAAGACACAAGAAAAATATTGAATAAACAACCTCATCTTACACCTAAAGCAACTAGAGAAAGAAGAACAAAGAAACCCCAAAGTGAGCAGAAGGAAAGAAATCATGAAGATCAGATCAGAAATAAATGAAAACAAAATGAAGGAAACAATAGCAAAGATCAATGAAACTAAAAGCTGGTTCTTTGAGAAGATAAACAACATGATAAACCATTAGACAAACTCATCAGGAAAAAAAGGGAGAAGATGCAAATCAACAGAATTAGAAATGAAAAAGAAGAAGTAACAATGGACACCACAGAAATACAAAAGATAATGAGAGACTACTACAAGCAACTATATGCCAATAAATTGGATAACCTGGAAGAAATGGATAAATTCTTAGAAAAGTACAATCTTTCAAGACTGAACCAGGTGGAAATAGTAAATATGAACAGACCAATCACAAATAAGGAAACTGAGGCAGTGATTAAAAATCTCCCAGCAAACAAAGCCCAGGGCCAGATGGTTTCACAGCCGAATTCTATCAAACATTTAGAGAATAGTGAACACCTATCCTTCTCAAACTCTTCCAAAATATTTAAGAAGGAGGAACCCACCCAAACTCATTCTATGAGGCCACCATCACCCTGATACCAAAACCAGGCAAAGATGTCACAAAAAAAAGAAAATTACAAGCCAATATCACTGATGAATATAGATGCAAAAATCCTCAACAAAATACTAGCAAACAGAATCCAGCAGCACATTAAAAAGATAATACACCATGATCAAGTGGGGTTAATCCCTGGAATACAAGGATTCTTCAATATATGCAAATCAATCAATGTGATACACCATATCAACAAATTGAAGGATAAAATCCATATGATAATCTCAATAGATGCAGAAAAAGTGTTTGACAAAATTCAACATCCATTTATGATAAAAACTATCCAGAAAATGGGCATAGAAGGAAATTACCACAACATAATAAAAGCCATATATGAGAAACCAAAAGCCAACATCATTCGCGTTGGTGGTATAGTGGTGAGCATAGCTGCCTTCCAACATCATTCTAAATGGTGAAAAACTGAAAGAATTCCCTCTAAGAACAGGAAAAAGACAAGGGTGTCCACTCTCACCAGTATTATTCAACAAAGTTTTGGAATTTTAGCCACAGCAATCAGAGAAGAAAATGAAATAAAAGGAATCCAATTTGGAAAAGAAGAAGTAAAATTGTCACTCTTTGCACATGACATGATACTATACATAGAAGACCCTAAAGATTCTACCAGAAAACTGCTAGCAGTAATTGATGAATTTAGTAAAGTAGCAGGATACAAAATTAATGTGCAGAAATCTCTTGCATTCCTACACACAAACAACAAAAAAGCAGAAAGAGAAATTAAGGAAACTCTCCCACTTACCATTGCAACAAAAAGAATAAAATACCTAGGAATAAACCTGCGTAAGGAGCCGAAACACCTGTATGAAGAAAACTATAAGACACTGATGAAAGAAATCAAAGATGATATAAACAGATGGAGAGACATACCATGTTCTTGGATTGGAAGAATCAACATTGTGAAATGACTGTACTACCCAAAGCAATTTATAGATTCCACACATTCCCTATCAAATTACCAATGGCATTTTTCACAGAACTAGAACAAGAAATCTTATGATTTGTATGGAAATGCAAAAGACCCTGAATAGCCAAAGCAATCTTGAGAAGGAAAGATGGAGTTGGTGGAATCAGGCTTCCTGACTTCAAACTATACTACAAGGCCACAGGGATCAAGACAGTATAGTACTGGCACAAAAATAGAAAGGAAGATCAATGGAACAGAGTAGAGAACTCAGACATAAGCCAAAGCACATATGGGCAGCTTATCTTTGACAAAGGAGGCAAGAATATACAATGGAAAAAAGACAGCCTCTTCAATAAGTGGTGCTGGGAAAACTGGACAGCAACATGTAAAAGAATGAAATTAGAACACTTCCTAACAACCATACACAAAAATAAACTCCAAATGGATTAAAGACCTAAATGGAAGGCCAGACACTATAAAACTCCTAGAGGAAAACATAGGCAGAACATTCTATGACATACATCAAAGCAAGATCCATTTTTGACCCACCTCCTAGAATCATGGAAATAAAATCAAGAATAAACAAATGGGACCTCATGAAACTTGAAAGCTTTTGCACAGCAAAAGAAACTATAAACAAGACAAGAAGGCAACCCTCAGAATGGGAGGAAATACTTGCCAACGAAGTAATGGACAAAGGATTAATCTCCAAAATATACAAGCAGCTCATGTAGCTTTATACCAAAAAAAGCAAATAACCCAACCCACAAATGGGCAGAAGACCTAAATAGACATTTTTGCAAAGAAGACATAAAGATGGCCACAAACATGTGAAAAGATGCTCAACATCACTCATCATCAGAGAAATGCAAGTCAAAGCCACAATGAGGTATCACCTCACACTGGTCAGAATGGCCGTCATCAAAACATCTTGAAACAACAAATGTTGGAGAGGGTGTGGAGAAAAGGGAACTCTCTTGCACTGTTGGTGGGAATGTAAGTTGGTACCGCCACTATGGAAAACAGTTTGGAGGTTCCTTAAAAAACTACAAATAGAACTACCATATGATCCAGTAATCCCACTACTGGGCATATACCCAGAGAAAACCATAATCCCAAAAGAAACATGTACCATAGTGTTCATTGCAGCACTATTTACAATAGCCAGGACATGGAAGCAACCTAAATGCCCATCAACAAATGAATGCATACAGAAGATGTTTCACATATATACAATGGAATATTACTCAGCCATAAAAAGGAATGAGATGGAGCTATATGTAATAAGGTGGATAGATCTAGAGTCTGTCATTCAGAGTGAAGCAAGCCAGAAAGAAAGGCAAATACTATATGCTAACTCATATATACAGAAACTAAAAAAAAAAAAAAAAAAAAAAAAAAGGTACTGATGAATGCAGTGACAGGGCAAGAATAAGGATGCAGATGCAGAGAATGGACTAGAGTACACGGGGCTGCGGGGTGGGGGGCGAAGGGGAAGCTGGGACGAAGTGAGTGAGTAGCATAGACATATATACACTACCAACTGTAAAATAGATAGCTAGTGGGAAGTTGCTGTATAACAAAGGGAGATCAACTCGATGATGGGTGATGCCTTAGAGGGCCAGGACAGGAAGAGTGAGAGGGAGTTGTGGGAGGGAGGGGATATGGGGATATGTGTATAAATACAGCTGATTCACTTTGGTGTACCTCAAAAGCTGGTACAAAAGTGGTAATCAATTATATTCCAATAAAGAGCTTTAAAAAATAATAATAATAATAATATTCAATGAAAATTAGTACATAATACATTACATACATTCCATCTTCAAAACCAATTATGTGACTTATATCCCCAAGAGGAACGTATAATCAAAGGAAAAAGGCTTGCTTTTTTACTCTTAGAATACATAACTGGAATATACAATCAGTCAAGCACACAAGAATAGCATTATTTATATCAAGTTATGCAGAAACAGCATCTATTGATTGCACCACTAGTTTAACTCTCATCAGAGGTAAAATGAAGGTCAAAAATGAAATGAATATAATGTAAAAATGAAACTTCAGCATATGACTAGTTGTGCCTCTGAAGAATTCATTACATTAGTATGTTCTGATTCTTTTTTCTTCCTTATTTTTGCATTAAAATCAGACTCTAAAAGAAACCAACAAAATGATATACTATGACACTATTGAAGGGATGACACTGCCCATTGAATACCATTTAGCTTGAATCAGTAGTGGTACTATTAATTTCTCCCTTTTTAATGCACACTTTAGCTAGCACATGACCCATACCACGAACATCAGTTACACCCCAGGGACCAGATATTAACAGCATGTGCTACGAGTGGTTTATTTTACAATTGCTGTGAAATAAAAGCTGATGGAAATGAGCCACCGGTGAATTACTTGCCAGCAAAAACAACAATATTTGTATCACTACTGAAAAACTGCCTCCTGAAAGGGGGATGCAGGCAGGGGTTTTCTTGTGTTGTTCACACAGAAACACAGAGAGAGAGGAGGTTGAGGAAGTTAAACAGTTAAGAGTCTGAAATTTATTATTTGCAGTTAAACAGAAAACATTTTAGTAGCTGAGCTCCTATACCATAGCTAATTAAAGCACAACCTGAACACACACACACACACAATCACACAGACAAAATAATAAAATAAAAATTATTTCCAAATAAAGCAGTCCATCAGATCTTTCCTCTCATAAAAGAAACATTAATATGACTTCAATCTTTTGATGTAGGTGATCTTTCCAGAGCTATATGGAAGAAGAAAATTAAAATCTCACAGCAGGTTTTTCATAGAACTAATTTATCCCTGTTTTTTGTTGTTGTTGTTGTTGTTTAAATTTAGGATCATTGCTTCTTCTTCCATATTGCTCATCTACTAAACTCAGTCAATATCAGGACTATTTACGTCCTCACAGAAGATAGACAAATGAGCTCTGATATTTTACCATACTTAGAAAATACATAATTCTAACTCAGTGTAATCCATACACAAAGACCTTATCAGTGCTGAAAACATGCACTTGACTTATTTAAACACAATACTTAAATATAATATCAATTACTCCCAGCTTCTTGTTCTTAACTGGATTTAATCTGTTAATCTCTCACCTTCCTTTAAAGAGAGTTAGAGTGAACAATAGACATGAAAGAAAATGGGGTTTGCAAGAATAAAATGGCGCAATGACATACACTAAAAGCCAGCAGACCTGTTAATTATCCTGCTTACAGGTTTATACACACACACTTTTGTCTGTGATTAACTGGATCGTACGGCTGTTGTTCCTTTTGCTGAAAGGTTTGACCTTTTGCTTACGTCCAATCTAACACAAGGAAATCATTATTCATTTCTCTCCCACTCAAAGTCTAGATGCAGATTTTAAAATGTTATTTATTGTCTGGCTGTTAGTCTTTAACGTGCAGCCGTTATTACGAAAAGAGACAGCTGGCTGCATAGACCTATCCTTTACTGCCCCCAAGGCCACGCATACCTAATTCAAGGATATCAGATAATGGTATGTGGCATGATTTACATGTAGAGAATTCAGAATTCATTGTGAGCCTATTTATAACTACAGCACCTTCGATAGAGAAGATGATTTAATAGAGGTTGTAAGGGTTTTCTGACATGAAGCATTAATATTAGAACCTTTTCCCAAGTGCTACAAATAGTGGTGCGGAGATGTAGCTTGCCTGAGCTATTTTTCATGGGCGACCCTTTTTCTGTTCATTAGCACTTACATTCCTGGGGTTGGGAAGCCACTGCTTTAACTCTAACTTGTATGTAATGAGTGTATTCAAAGCAAGGAGACTTTCCTTCATTAACAAAGCTGAAAAAAAGGCTGGTAACTCTGATGAAAAACGACATCTAATCTCATGGAAATTTAACAAGTCCAGTTTTTGCAGATGGTATTGGAAAAACCAAGGGTCTGCTCTCTAGAGATGGCCAAGGTGGATGATAAAGATTCTATAATGTCTTTTCAAAAGAGTTAGAAACAAGCTGATGTCTTAGCCAAGAGATCTCCCTTCAATAAAACTCACTCTAATGGATGAGGCTGCCTCTGGGTATTGCTAAGAACATATAGGCAGGTCTATTTGCTTTCACAGATGCTGCATCGCCAATTACATCAGGAGACATCTGGGGATGGCTCGAGTATTTTTTTGAAAAAACAAAAGAAAAACATGATACCATATATCTAACAGTCATGAGAATTAACCACACATTTCAAAATGCAGTTTAATGGAACATGTTATCAAAGAAGTATTCTTTTTTTTTTCTGTAGGAAATAGTTTTTAGCCTTCATTTTATCTCCTGCAAAAATTGATTTCCAGTGCATGTAAGATATCTGACACAAATGTTATTAATTAGACCAATAAGACAAAAAAGTGAACTTAATGCACAACAGAAAGAGTTAATGAGAAGGTTTCCAAAGCTGGACCAAAGAAGTCTTCTTTTTTAATAAGACTTATGGTTTACAATAGATGAAACAAATCAACACCTTTGGGAGAGCATTTTATTTTTAATTTGAAATGTAAAACCAGTGCTCTAGTTCAAGCAGCAATTTTCATATGAAATGTATCTCTTAAGGCTGGAACTCATTGGCATTTATTTTAAAAAGCATGTACAGTATAGCTTTAGGGGGGCAAGTTTCCTTTGGGAATAAAATACATCCTCTAGATTACTATCAACTCAAATTCGAGCTTTAGAAACCTTCAGATGTCATAATGAATGGCTTATATGTACAAGGTTGGATTTTGTTGTTTGTTTATTAAATATGAAAAAGAAAAGATTCTGAAGTCTGAATTTGAACACCTAATTTTATTAGTTTAAAATGATTAATCCAAGATACTATCTAAAACTATTTTTAATCAATTCATCTTTACAACAAAAATAACATCTTTCAAGAAGACTTCTAATAAAAATAAAAGTAGTCAGTGGAAAATAATGTCCCTAGTACACCCATCATCCTAAACCAAGACCATCTAGCACTCTCTCTGTTCACTAGTAGCGTGTTGTTACTATACTTACATACATTTGAGGGTCTTCGTTTGGTTGCCTGGAATTATGGCTGTGCAGGTAAAGTACAGAACTCAGGCTACACAAGTTCTATTCTGTTTGTACTAAAGGGAAATAAGACACTCCTATTTCATTTGGCTCATAACAATTGGTGACAATATGTCTTGCTGAAAAATCAGGATTGGATCTATTTCATACTGTTTATAAACTATCACTTCAGTTGTATTTTTTTAAGAGGCTAAGAAAGCAAACACAACAAAGACTACCAAAACTAAGGCAGATGGTATGATCCTGTATTCTTGGACCTATATCAAATCAGATGAAATCAGAATTAAGTTATTTTGAAGGATACAAATCCTATGGTGCAAAGGACTGAATGTTTTCCTGTTCCCTCTTATTAACTTATCATTAATCAATTTAAACATAAATATACAGGATAATGCCATCTCTCTTCAGGTTTTTTGGTGCGGAGGGGAGTTAACAGTTGACCGTCCGTGTTTCCAGTGAAACGAAAAGAGTATTGGCAAAATGTGTGCTAAAATTTGTAATGAACATGTAATGAGTTGAAAATAACAACTAGTGACAGAAAAATGAAGATAAATAAGATTGTAATTGATAGTTTATTTCCATTAGAGTAGAAAAATTTAGGTTGTTTTCCTTGGTGATTTAAATAAGGTAGCCTGGGTAATTAATATTTACTAAGCAACTCCCAAGTTCCATATTCTTCCTAAAATCATCTCAAATGATATATATGAAGTAATTTAGAAAACCACATATTGCTTTAGAAATATAAGATACTATGTATAGCAATAAACCATAAATAAGGAAGTAACAATTACATTTCTACCAAATTTAAGAAATGTACCCTTCCAAATTAATAACTTGGAGATCTGAAATCTATACATTCCAAGACAATTCAGAATCAAAGGTACAACCCTATCAGAGTATTGGAATGTATGTTTCCAAAGCAAAACAAGAATGCATGTACTATACTTGCTTGAAGATGTGAAAATAAATTATTTTTATGTTTAAAGAAGTGTTTTAAGCTTCACACTACAAGAACCGTATTTTCAAATCTCCAAAGAGATGACAACTGGATTTATTCTTCTCAAAGCTGGGCACACAAATTTGATATATGTTGTCAAGTAAAATAATTATTTTCAACAATATGGTGGTAAATTTTTCCTTAGAAAATTTTATTATTTTGCATTTAAAACATCAAACAGCTATTCAATTGAAGACCAAATGTCTAGAAGCGTGGCCATTTCTATCAAAGGGTAAAACTCCTTTTTTATCTCAGAGATAAAATAACTCTCAGAGAAAAGCCACTTTACCTTGTTTCTTCAGGCACTGAAAATGTACTAGGTGCAGGAAAAAAAAAAAAAAAGCGAGAGTTCACTTGCACTAGCTTAGAGCCTCATATATATAGGAACTTGATAAATGCTTACTGACACTCTAATTCAGTAGTTCTCAAATGCAGGGAGAAGGAGCAGTGCAAACCAGAAATTTTGCCCCCTGCCCCAGGATATATACCAACATCTGCTGAAACTTTGGTTATCACAACTGGAAGAGAGGAGCTCTATTGATTGTCACAACTAGGGGTGGTAGGTTTCTAATAGCATCCAATGTGTAGAGTCTAGGAATTTTGCTAAACATCCTACAATCCCAAGACAGCCTCCACAGCAAAGAACTTTTCAGCCCAAAATGCCAATAGTATCACGATTGAGACACTCTCCCTTAATTGCATGTAATATGAAACATTGGGAAAGCTGGGTGATGGGTACATGGAGACTTTCTAATTTTGCAACTTCTTGAGAGTCTATAATTATTTCAAAATAAAAGCTTTTTTAAATGTATTAGTTAGAAGTGAAAACACTAAGAGCAGATGCATCTAACACAGGAGAGAAGAATTTATATTGATTAAAAGAAGAATTCTGAGAATAAACTCCTAGGAAGTCAATACACATTGCTAGCAAAAAATTTCACAGAGGAACATCAGAGGAGAGTGTGAGTATGAAAGCCAAAGGAAATAGATTTTTACACACACGCACGCACACACATACACACACACACACACACACACACACACACACACATTGTGGTCAACAGCATCAACCGCTGAAGGGGGAGGAATGAGCAGCCTGGTCTTACAAATGAACACTGAACTTGAAGTATAGGAACAAAAGGAAATTGAAGCAGCAAGTGAACTCTTCCAAGAAATTTAACAGATGGGAGAAGGGAAAAGCCATACAACAGACTAAGTAGAGATGAAGGGAAGAGATTCAACCTGTTTTAGGATGGAGAAATGCTGAATACTTAAAAATGAGGTGTCCTGTTAAAAAGATCATACACCATAATCAAGTGGGATTTATCCCAGGGATGCAAGGATACTTCAATATACAAAAATCAATCAATGTGATACACCATATTAACAAATTGAAGGATAAAAACCGTATGATCATCCCAACAGATGCAGAAAAAGTTTCTGACAAAATTCAACACCTATTTATGATAAAAAACTCTCCAGAAAGCGGGCATAGAGGGAACCTACCTCAACATAATAAAGGCCATATACAACAAATCCACAGCAAACATCATTCTCAATGGTGGAAAGCTGAAAGCATTCCCTTTAAGATCAGGAATAAGACAAAGATGTCCATTCTCGCCACTACTATTCAACATAGTTTTGGACATCCTTGCCACAGCAATCAGAGAAGAAAAAGAAGTAAAAGGAATCCAAACTGGAAAAGAAGAAGCAAAACTGTCACTGTTTGCAGATGACATGATACTGTACATAGAAAATCCTAAAGATGTGACCAGAAAACTACTAGAGTTAATCAATGAATTTGGTAAAGTTGCAGGATACAAAATTAACACACAGAAATCTCTTGCATTCCTATACAGTAACAATGAAAGATCAGAAAGAGAAATTAAGGAAACAATCCCATTCACCATTGCAACAAAAAGAATAAAATACCTAGGAATAAACCTACCTAAGGAGGTAAAAGACCTGTACCCAGAAAACTATAAGACACAGATGAAAGAAATCAAAGATGATACAAACAGATGGAGAGATATACCATGGTCTTGGATAGGAGAATCAATATTGTGAAAATGACTATACTACCCAAAGCAATCTACAGATTCAATGCAATCTCTATCAAATTACCAATGGCATTTTTTTACAGAACTAGAAGAAAAAATCCTAAAATTTGTATGGAGACATAAAAGACCCTGAATAGCCAAAGCAATCTCAAGGAAAAAAAAAGCAGAACTGGGGGAATCAGACTCCCTGATTTCAGACTATAATACAAAGCTACAGTAATCAAGACAATATGGTATTGGCACAAAAACAAAAATATAGATCAACAGAGCAGAATAGAAAGCCCAGACATAAGCCCATGCACCTATGGTCAACTAATCTATGACAAAGGAGGCAAGGATATACAATGGAGAAAAGGCAGCCTCTTCAATAAGTGGCTCTGGGAAAACTGGACAGCTACATGTAAAAGAATGAAATTAGAACACTCCCTAACACCATACACAAAAATGTCCATCAACAGACAAATGGATAAAGAAGATGTGGTACATATATACAAAGGAATATTACTCAGCCATAAAAAGGAACAAAATTGGGTCATTTGTAGAGACATGGATGGACCTCGAGACTGTCATACAGAATGAAGTAAGACAGAAAGAGAAAAACAAATATTGTATAGTAACGCATATATGCAGCATCTAGAAAAATGGTACAGATCAACCGGCTTGCAAGGCAGAAACAGAGACACAGATGTAGAGAACAAACATATGGACACCAAAGGGAGAAAGAGGTGAAGGTTGGGGTGGGATGAATTGGGAGATTGGGATTGCCGTACACATTACATAATGTGTACGTAATGTATACATATACATTAATATGTATAAAATAGGTAACTAATAAGAAAAAATATCAAATTGTATACTTTAAATATATGCAATTTATTGTATGTCAATTATACCTCAATAAAATTTTTAACAGAAAGAAAAATGAGGAATCCTGTAGGGAGAGGAAGTGTTTGCACATTCAAGGAAAGGAGAAAATAAAGGAGAAAATGACAGAGGAGATGGCAAAAAAGGCAAAGGTGATAGGATCAACTGCTCAGATAGAAACTTCAGTCTCCTAGAAACAAAGTCTATTTCTAGATATTGCACATATGAACATATGACTAAATGTGACCAAATCAGAGAGACAAATATTTTAAATTTGAAAAGCACCATAATATGAATGATTACTATCAAGCTTTACGATTTATAACATATTTTACAAAATAATACAAGCCTAGATTTAATGGATCAAAACTGAAACTGATGATGTTTCACCTGAAGGCATATAATTCTCATTTATGAGTCTGATGAAGGTAATTCCCCATAGTCCATAATGACACAGGCTTGTTGAATATGTACTGACTTATAACCCTAAAACTAAATGCTATGAATAATTTTGCTTTCATCTACATGCTTTGTTAGTCTGAAATTTTAAATACTTACATACATATGAACTTTTAAGTAAAACTCATTTTATATGTAAGTGAAATTAAAAATAAATAGCTTATGTACTAGTCTTATAAAGCTAAGAATCAGCCTTTTCTAAAGGAGATATTTAACACTAAGACTTGCTCAATAATTGTAATGATACATTGCACTTACATGTGAAGCCAAGCTTGTTGACATTAGCCTTATTTGAAATGCATTGGTCACATACATTTCTGACATGCATTATAGACCAATGACTGGTGATGAAACAAAATAGTCTCCAGGGAACAGAAACCTTTACTTGAAGCATTTGAAAGTTATCAAAGTACTGGAAAATAGCTAACAATATTTTACTGACAAGAGGAAAGAAAAAAAAACTTGAATAATTAGCGGAGAGGAAGCTTCCTTATTTTCATTTGTTTGGACCATAGCTTTGAACCATATTTTCTGCATGAGTGCATCATATATAGCACCAAATATTATCAGGATCAAATATGGTATGGTAGCAAATATACAGGCATGAAAATTCATATGAAAGTCCTAGGAGGATACACTCTAACTGCTAATCATGGTTATATCAGAAAAGAGAGAAATTGAAGGAGGGGTCTTAGAATAAATTTCATTTTTACTCCACCTATTCCTACATCATTTTAGCTTTTTCGCTAACAAACATGTGTTTCATGTTTACTTCTATAATAAAATAAATAGATGTATAAAATTTTAAAGAAAATATTTGATACATAGGTCCTATCAGCATTATAATAATGAATAAATAAAACAATACATGATGTAGGGAATGCTCAACGCAAGTTAGCTGTTATTATACCATTTTGCCAAGATACTTTAAATTATTCTCTGAAGGCACATGGCAGATAAAGATTAAAGGTTGCAAAGTGACACTCTTCCCATTGAGAAGGTAGAGTATATTTCCTCTCTTGTTGAATCTGGGCTAGCCTATAGCTACTTTGACTAATATAATATGACAAAAGTGATACCACACTGGTTCTGAGGCCAGCCTTTAAGAGGACTAGAGGCCTCTTTTGCAGCCTCATGGAGCCCTGAGTCATTCAGTAAGAAGGGCAACTATCCTTAAGCTGTTGAACTGTGAGAAGCCTAGGCTACCTGGAGAGAGGTCCTAGAAGATAAGACCCATGTGGTGAGAAAAGAGTGGGTACGACCACAAAGAGGCAGCACAGGGGAGCTCCTCTGTGATGAAGGAATACTTCTGTATCTTAATTCTCATGGTAGTTACATGAATCCAGATATAACAAAACATCATAGAACTATACACAAAGACATGAAAAAATAAACACATGTGAAAAGTGATAAAACTCCAGTAAAACCTGTGGTCTAATTAATTGTAATTGTATTGAACCAAGCAACTTCCTGGCTTTACCAAAGCACCAGGCACGTGACTGATGATGTCATCTTGAAAATGGATCCTCTGGAAAGGACATCTGATAAGTCAGAGACAAACTATCCAACCAAACATTATCAGATCCACAAAATTGTGAGTAAAAATAAAATGGTTTCTAAACCTCTGATATTTGAGGTAATTTGTTACACAGCTATAGATAACTAAAACAATGTAAAGGGTCTTTTCTTTTTTTCCTTGCATTTTCTAATTTTTCTACAGTGATCATGTAATTCTTTGATATACAAATAAATTATAACCTGGAGAAATTATTTTGGTCTAAGTGAAAAGGCTAAGAGAAGACAAAGTAGTTTCCAGTAGAAAAGCACTCCAGAAAAACAACTAATAAAGCTGGATATATGTATAGATCTATATCTATAGATCTGTTAAACGACCCCTCAGATAGCCATGGAAGCAATGAGAATTAGAGGGCTAAAATTTTTTTAAGATTTTTTTTTTATGTGGACCATTTTTTTTTAAGTCTTTATTCAATTTGTTACAATATTGCTTCTGTTTTTTGTTTTGGGTTTTTCGTTTTTGTTTTGGCCATGAGGCATGTGAGATCTTAGCTCCCCAACCAGGGATCGAACCCACACCCCCTGCATTGGAAGGCAAAGTCTTAACAATTGGACTGCCAGGGAAGTCCCTAGAGGGCTAAAATTTTGTACAAGAGGAAAACTCAAGATGTTGAGCTTTGGATCAGCCATACTAATACCAGACAGAGTAGACTTTAGCAAGAAGAATAACCAGAGAAACAGAAAAGTTTCATCATGATAAAGTGGCAAGCACAACAGTAAGATATAATAATTCTAAATCTGTGTGGTCACAATAAAACATCTTCAAAATATGTAAAGAAAAACTAAAAGAACACTAGGAGGAGCAATAGACACATTCACACTTGAATGAAGACATTAACACACTTCTTGTAATAGTTGATAGACTAGCCAAACAAAAAACATTCATAAGGATATGTGATCTAACATTAACTGCAATTAACAAAATCAGCCAATTCAACATAGATGTTAAACAGCACCTAACAATGACAGCATTTACATTATTTTCAGAATTACTTTCATATGAATTTTTCTTTCTGTGTTTTAGCCTACTTGAGAAGACACTACACAAAAGAGGATATTCCAAAGGCTAATAAGCACAAGAAAATAGTTGAGCACATTAGTCATTTGGGAAATGCAGAATAAAACTTCAAGGTGATATCTCTACATACATACCAAAATGACTGAAATGGAAAAGACAGCCAGCATCAGGTGTTAGTAGGGAAGAGTGTGGAACAACTGGAACTCTCATACTATTTGGAAAATTGGCAGTATCCACCGAAGTGGAACATATGAATACAGTATCACCCATCAATTCTTTCCCCCCAGGTATGCATGCCTCACCCCAAGCCCCAATATTCAGTTACCAAAACAAATGCATGCAAATACTCACCACCAAAGGCATGTATAACTTTCATAAAAGCTCTATTTTTAATAGCCACAAACTGAGAAAATTACTTAATATTCATCAGCAATATATTAGATACATAATTGGTAGTATATTCACATAATGAAATACAATAAGAATGAGCAAACTACAGCTATACACACAGACATAGATAAATCTCACAAACATCATGGTGAGCAAAAGAGATCAGACAACAAAGAGTAAATACTGCATAGTTCCTTTTTTTTAATACAGTAGACAGAGACGCACCACCGAGATATCCATAATGGAATTTGCTGGGAAGTAGTAAGAAGATAGCCTCCAGCTGTCAAACCCTTCAAGAAGCACCTCAGCTGCAGAGAACTGCCTCACCCACATTCAATAATTGATGGAGGCAAGGATATAAAAGCCTGGCAACTTGGGCCCAATGTGGGATAACTCTGAACAGCCACATCAGTTTCAGAGCTCATGGAGGAGGAGACTGAGGCTGGCAAGTCTACACCCCAGCTCTACTTCTCCCTCTGCAGCGTAGGATATCAGAACAGGTAAAACTAATCTATGGTATTAGAAGTAAGGATAGTGGTTATCCTTGGGTTGGAGATGGAGGGGATTATGTCTGGAGGGAGGCAGGAGTGGGGACTTCTGCGGTGCTGGTGACATTCTGTTTCTGAGATCTGTTTCACTTTGAAATTTCATCAAGCTGTACAATTATACTTTGTGCATTTTTTTATATGTACATTGTACTTCGATTGAAGGCAAAAATAAATATATGTATAAAAGATAAAATGTACAAATACATTAAAAATATAAATACTTTATTGGAATGTTATGCTTCAATAAGTTTCATCTAAAAATTTTAACTTTAAAATAGATGAATGAGTCAAATTTTCAAATTAAATAAAAATGCTGGGTTGGAGATTTATAAAAAAGGTATGGGGTTAGTCATTATCTCATTTACTGACTACTCTGGGACCTTGAACAAGTCTCTTAAATTCCCCAAACTCACAATTCCTTAACTATAAGAGCCTAAAAACACAACCAACTTATTCTTATCTATGTCATTTTTGCATATATATACTTATTTTCTAATCCCACAACTGCTCTGAGTAATGGATAATTGGGTTTTTTTATACCCATTTTTCTGATATTGGAACAACCACTGTAAAGGTTAAGCAACGTGCTGGAAATTACAAAGACAGTGAGTTGCAGAGGCAGCAACTAGAATTTAAGTTTCCTAGAGCTGGTGTCTTCAACATCAAAGCAAGACAGTATGTTTAAGAAAAGTATGCAATTAAATATGCTAATAGAAATAATCAACCACCTAGGAAGATTTAGCACAGAGAAAAATGATTAGAAGTTAGGGGAAAGACTGGTTTTAAGTGATGGTAAAGAGAGAATTCAGAATTCATGGTGTAAAAGAAACACTAAAATTACTCAAAATAAATAACCCAGTGGAATAAAACAAAAGGCAATGGTTAAGAGGGGAAGGGGCAAAGAATACCTGCTCTAGGTTGTAGGAGCTATAGTACTTGTGATAGAAATCTTGTGATTCAATGTTCTATCTTCACTCCTAACACTGTAATTATAAGACATGATTCTGTCAGAAGGAAAGGAGCATTTCTTAGTAAATTGTCATTCTATTGGTCCGAAAATTCAGTGCTTTCTCCAAAGATCTGACTCTGTACTCTATTCTTCTGAATAAAACTCATTAAATTCTGTTCAAACTCCCCTTTCAAGAACTATGCTGTTGTATAACAAAGGGAGTTCAACTCCAGGATGGAAGATGCCTTAGAGGACTGGGGCGAGGAGGGTGGGGGGGACTCGAGGGAGGGTGGGGGAGACTCGAGGGAGGGAGGGAATATGGGGATATGTGTATAAAAGCAGATGATTGAACTTGCTGTACCCCCCCAAAAAATAATAAATTATTAAAAAAAAAAAAAACCATGCTAACTTTAAAAAAAGGGGGGGCGGGGGGAGGAATAATGTCTTCCCCTTCTTTCAAAACAAGGCCCAATATAAATTTAAGACAGTATAAATTACACAGCAACTTCCATCCAGCCTTTATCCTTTACTAAGCCCTGACTTCCTCACTTTGATTTATGGATACGTTTGTTTCTCTCAGGAATCTTTAAGGACAGTTAGTTGGCCCAAATTCAACTCAGTCACACTGCTTGCCAAATAAAAACAGTCTCTAGTGTGTCCTTTCATGTTTTGATGCATATCTCCTTTTGAATACCTTATAAAGTTTACTATTCCTCAAGTCCTGGCAAAATGCCCACCCCTTGCTGCACTGTCCAGTTACCCTTCACTCCTAAAAGATCCCCGGTTTGCCAATTAAATCAGTTAATTTGGAGGCCAATTAAATTAGATCAATCTGTCAGTTTTCTTAAATTAATTAAATTGGTTGTTTGATATCATGTAGGACCAGCATAGAACAAAATAAATCTAAAATCTTATGCCCCTAAATAAGAAACAGCTGAAGAAATCAATCATTAGAATATATCTTCTTACAAAACAAGATGCTATGAAGAAAAAGGACCAATTCACAGGCACTTGATGCTTTTTCCTCAATTTCTGGTGCCTCTCACCACCCTAACTGTTTGGATTATTTGAAATACTTATAATAGCAATTATAAAAGATATAAACAGCAGTTCCTCAAGAAACTATGAAATCAGAGTGGCATATTCTCTTTTATATGTTTTCCACATAAAAATGCTAAACAATTAAATTGCCTGTAAAGTGAACTAAGAAACGTATCAATCACAAAGCCACACTCATTCATCAACATTTTTAAGGATTTATAGAAGCAGTAGTGCTCAGACTCAAAAACCCCTAACGTTTGTTAGGAAAAATACTTTAGAATTCTCTTTGCATTAGATTTTAATGATATAGCCCCCCAAAACTTTATAGGCTATTTGAAACTAAATTAAACATCAATGATTTTCTTTAATTTAAAATGTTTCTATTTCAAATAATTAGTCCGTTTAGACCAAAGAAAAAGGAGAAGGTAAAAAAAATAGGATGTTTCTTTGAACAAGATCTATATTGATATTTCAGCCATAACATCATTTTAAGTCTGACACTTTTTTTGCATTTTTTCATTTCATGGTCAAATCAAATAACCATAAGAATTTCATTTACTCATCAGTGTACAATGCAACTAATTATGAAACGAGAATAAAAAGCAACACTCTTTTGGCCAACAAAAACCATTATACTATGGCCTTGTTTAATCAAATCCTTGACAGAATCTTTCTCTTTCCCTCATCCCCGACCTACACCCTTCTACAAACTCTGCTGGCTCAAGAAAACAAGTGGATAAAAAAGCCTTTTCCATCAGGATGTCAGATAACTTATGACTCACAGTGATTGGTGATAATATATCACCTGAATGTTAAGGAAGGCACATGCCAGAGATGAAGCAAACAGTGTATTTCATAAAGCTGCAAAGGTGTAAATTTAGACTTCAGGTAATAGAGACAATAAAAAGTCATCATGAAGGTCTGCTATGTAAGTGTTATAGTGCTTATGAAACGTGCTGCAATATCTGGCAGAATAGTGACAGATGATACAGTGCACAGTGCCTGTGTGGAGCCACAGGACACCTAGCACACCACACTCCTCACTACCAGTGGGTGGACGGCATGCTCCTAACACATACGTGTACTAAATTCAGTTCGCAGGGTGTGGTCTACAGTTCCTGGCAGGAGTGGTCTAGGAAGCAGGGTGTCGTGCTGCTCACACGTTTGCGGAACCATTAGTGATTTAGGGCGAATGTTCGCTTGCTCTTGTTTGAAACTCAAACCTTTGTTCAATTCGGGGCATATTTTTTTCAGATATTTCAACTCACTACTCCAAACTGCCCCAGGTGCAGAAAGCTGAAGCGGCCACATTGTGGTTATTCTGGTGTAATGGCAGGATTTGCAGGGCTGTCTTGCAGTGCTGCTGAAAGGAGAGAGGTGCGGATTGCTCACATCTGACAGACCAGTGTGTGTGCAGTTTCAGTCCCGTAGAGAGTTACGGAAAATGAGAACATGAAAGATAAGTTCTTTACACTCACTTGCTGCTTCTGGTATTGACAAGGACCCAGACATCACACATGCTCTTTAGACATGTTTTTCAGAGAAAACAAAACAAAAAGACTAAATAAATATATGGAGAGAAAGAGAAACATTAAAATTACTCTTGCTGTTGCTTAATAATCAGAACCCTGAACTATACCTAGCTTACTTCTTGACCCACAAAGTTTCCATATTATTCCTAGCAGTACTCATTTTCCTCTGATCTGATCTTATGAACAGAAGGGTCCTAATAATGTTGTGGTTTCAAGGACACAGAGCAAGTGCTCACCACAGCCCTTACAAAATTCCTCCAACCAGCCAACTGATTCCGGAAATACCACAATTAATAATTAACTGCTTTGTCTAATGTTTATTTCTTGATGGTATGTAAATTTCAAAATAAATATCAATTAAGCTTTGCTAGTCATTTTCAACCATATAAACAGACTGACAACATTCTATCCTTGAGAGCAGGTGAGAAGGAGGGCACACAAAGGCTGCATATAACACACTGCACGGAGGATGCTAGCTTTGGGGAGGAGAGGAAATTACTCCCTCTAAGTAGAGAGTAATTATAAAGGTAGGAGAAGTAAAGGTAGAGAAATGTGCATCTCATGGATCCTCTATGATCCCAAATTCCCTTTTGCAAACCTACTAGCTTGTTCTCTGATTGAATGCTATGCGTTATGGGCATCTCTGAAGCTTCCAACAGGCTTCACAAGGAGCTAAAAGAATGGAATTCAGGAACAGGTTTGCTGAATTCCCCTCTTCTCAGTGAGGCCAAACCAAAGCTAGAGCTCAACAGGAGAAATGAAAATAAATAATTAGATTGGCCTTTTGAAAATGACAGATTATATGTCTATTTCCCCCTTATAGCATTAATGAATTGTGATGATACATTAATGAATTGTGATGATGCAGTGAAACCTACAAAGTATCAGTCCACAATTCCTCCTCCAAAATCCTAAAAGACTGAAGTGTTTCAGGGGGATTTTCAAAATATAATATATAGTACAACTATGAGATATGTATAATACCACTGGTGGGGACTAGGGTGGCTATTCATCATCAGACAGTATAATTTCTACCGTGAAGTTTGGATTTTAGGTTCTTTTTGGTTTATGAATAAAGGATTAAGTGATTGTAGATTTTATCATAAACATTCTCTCATCAGTTTTGAACTGGGATGATCAAGAATTGCTTCTACAGCATTTTTCTGTAGCACAAGCAGTCCCTAGTTTATGATGCATGTGTTGAAAGTACCCATCAGGGGAGGAGGTGATGTGAGTGGATGATGTTCATGCTTTATTCAAAGTCTCTTAGCCAAGCACTCACCAAAGCCAGAGTGATTGATGCTGGGAAGATGGCTCTTCTTCTACTGCTCTTCTCTGATGAGTATCTCAGGCAGAGCAGCACTGCTCCTCAGTTAAGATACCATCATCATTCAAGTGCAGTTGAGTGAGGATGCTTGAAAGGGAATGATGGACAGCACCAGCTTGCCACCTTTTTTCTCCATGCTAATTGCCTTCAGGATCCTGTCTCTTTTACGTCTAAATGTAATTTTCTTCTTCCCTGTTGTGCACAGACATCACCATCTTTTAAGTGCTTGTCCCTGGGCACAGGAGCTTATGAAGAGAGAGAGTTGCCCACACACCTTCTAGTCCAGCCTTTTGTTCAGTATAACTATTCCCATTTCATCTGACTAATGATGGAGTTATTGTTTTCACACATCCTACACATCTCCAGCCCTGCATCCTTAATTTATATCTTGATGTTTCTTCTCAGATAATGCACACCCACTTCAAACTAAAGCTGAACTCCTAATAGTCTCCTTAAAATTGGCTTCCCTCCAGTCTTCTCTCTCTCACACCCAAGGAGGCTCAAAATCCTAGAGGCTTCAATGACTCCAGCACCTACTTTTCCCCAAAAATAAGGGAGCAGTGAGCAAGGCCTGCCAGTTCTTTATTTGGAAAACATCTCTTTTCTTTTCCAGCCTATTTCTGAAACTCATAGCCTTCTCCATCCATACCAGATCTACTGGGGCACTCTTATAAGAAAGAACACCCCACCCCATATTCACCAGACAAAACAACACATCAGAGTCAATAAATCTTACTGAAGTAACTTTCCATCTTACCCTTGCTATGTTTAGAACACTATATTGTTGCCAAGAATTAGAAACTAAGTATGTAGTCTTTAATCTGCTTTCAGAGCCCTCTGTAATACAAACCCAATTTGCTTTTTCATTTTTATTTCTCAGTCCTCTGCTCAAACATTTCTAAAGACACATGGGTCCCAGCGCATTGTATAAACTTGTCAGCGTCTCCCCAACCCCTTGCTCATTTTCATCCTGTTCACCTGCTTCAAACCTGACTCCCTTCATTCATCAAAGTTCAAGTTTCACTTGTCCCTGAAGGCTACTGCTTACACGCGTACCACTTGGATCATGTTTCTAAGTGTTCTGGTTACAGAGATACAGAACATACACTGGTCATTGGTACGATGTTGGTGAATGGCCACTCTAGTCACCTGCCAGCCTCCTGAGTCTCAGGGTTAACGTCTCCTGTTGGCATAGGGGCATATGTGCAGGAAAGCCCAAGTGTTAAACCCACACATGGCCACTGTGAAAAATTACAGTGGATCATTGTGTACACTTTATCTGCTAAAAATCAAGATGTGGCCTCTTTACTGGGACAAATGAGCACATGCCCTGGAAAACAGTACGCAGCTATTGAGCAAGAGGAGGAAATTTACAGAGGGACAATGGTACATGATTATGATCTTGTGTCAAGAGTGATCAGTTCTGTGGCTCTACGTCATAATTCAGTTTGCAAAAACGTCAATCATCTCATTTCTCATAGGATAGTATGTTGCTCCACTATCTTAATGACATATCATTGCTAGGACTTGGGGAGCAGGAAGCAGCAGGTACTCTAGATATCTCGTGTTGACATTTATGTTCTAAACTCATAATATAATTCTAAAGAAAATTCAAGACCTGCCATCATGCTGAAGTTCCTTTGTATCCAGAAGTGATACATTTTACTGTCTACATGTAAGAAATGTAAAGACCTCTTTGGGTTTTAGAAACAACTATGCTCTTTGAGACTATTTTCTGAGTAACTTAAAGGGCTGGAGAGTATCCTAGAGCAAGAGAAAGTTTTCTAGTACAAACAGCTTTCCTGATTGTTCCTCATGACCATGAAGCTCCAATCATGCTGTAAATCTCTGAGGTAAATTGGGATATTGGATGGAGCCTGTTGCAAAGCTGGGTAGGGGAATCACAGCAGTGACACCTGGTTTCTGAAATAGCTATGCTCTTTGCAGCAAAACTGTTTAAAACTGTCTGGCCGCTAATAGTCCTATTAGAGACTGAACACGTGCACAGGACATGAGCAAATAGCAGCTTATGATCTGGTCTATTCATTATAAACTTGGCATTATCTGATTCATTGACGCACGAAAGTTTAAAGGCCCAACAATTTCCTGTTACCAAGTAGAAGTATTATATACAAGACAGGGCTTGAGAAGGTCATGGAGGCACAAATATTTTGCATGAATAGATGGACCCATTTCCCATTGTGCTTGCCACACAGCTATCTTTCCCTAAATCCACACATAGGACCCTGGGGGAGATTGTCTATGACTGGGAAGAAAATCATTCAAGTTTTATTTGCAGATAGCACTTTATTAAATGTTGGCATCCGCTAGAAATATACCCCACTCATTGTTGGCCTTGAATGAAAATGAAAAAGGGAGAAAAAGACTCAGTGGGCACAATTCATTTTTAATCAGCCTTGTTAAGATATATTTCACGTACAATAAATTCCACCGATTTTAATAATAATTTTTTTTTTATTTTTTAAATTCCACCGATTTTAAGTGTACAGGTTGATGAGCTTTGACAAATGTATATGTTCATGTAGCCAACACCCCAATCAAGACACATAATATGTCTAACCCCCAAAAGAGTTCTTTGTAGTTCTTTGCAGTCCACCTCCCCATACCCACTCCCCAACACAGAGAACCACCAACGTGACTTCTAGTACTTTAGTTTTGCCTGATCTAGTAATTCATATGAATGAAACCATCAGATATACTCTTTTCTGTCTAGAACATAGTGTCTGTGTGGTTTGTCCACGTTGGTGTCCATGTTGGTGCATGGATAAGCAGCTCAGTTGTGTTCCTCAGCACTATTTCACGGTATGTATTTATCATACTTTATCTAGTCAACTATTAATGGACATAGGGGTCTTTCCAGTTTGGGGCTATTATGAATAAAATTACCCAGAATACTCATGCACACATCATTTCAGTAGCATGTGCTTTCATATATCTTGGGTAACTACGTAGGAGTGGAATGGTTGGGCTGTATTGTGAGTGTATGTGCAAGTGAGAAATGAGTGGACTCATCTTTGAACAGTAGAACTTTTGCTCGACTTTGCCTGAAAGGAGATGTAGCCTAAGCCAGAGATCTGTAGCAATGAATGGATATGTATATTGGCTAATATGCAGTGGCTAAGAGTTTGCATATAAATACCCAGAGACTTGTTTAAAAACAAGATAGGATATGGATTAAAGGATATTTGGAGAAGTATGTGAAAGAGCCTGGAGTGTGAGAATATTGATTCCCATGTACTGATCACTCACTACAAGACCCTCACTAAAGAAGATGCTCCCGATAAACAGGGAGGTTTCGTAGAATGCCTCCCTACAGCTGTATAAACATGTTCAAACAAAGCAGCTGTGTTGCTAAGTCAAAGGTCGTGCATAGCTTTAGCACTTGGACTTTTGCTCACAGATCTTGACCTGGCTGAGCTTCGTCTCATATGCCACTAACAGAGAACAACCCTGAGCCACCGGAGGCTGTCAGGGGACCCAGAGAGCCAGTTGATTACCTTGGACCCTTTCCATTGCGGAGAGGGAACAATTTTCCTATTGGGAAGGTTTCTTGTTCTATACCGTGAATAACAGCAGCATTCATGAACTTACTAAACGGTATTTCAAAAACCATTTTGTTTTGAATAGGGAACTGTGTACCCATTTTATACTGGAAAAAATAATCAGTGGATAACATAAAATTTATTGATGCTTCTGGATACAACATTACGCAGCAGCTAGAAGGCAGTATCCTGTAAATTTAGGATATGCTCTTACGTGGTGCTAAATATGCTCTGAACCATTGACAAACGTGTACTCTGCAACCCCTTTCCAGCACACACAGAACCATGACTGCTATGGGCTGAATTTTGCACCCCCCCCAAATTCATATATTGAAGTTCTAACACCCAGTACCTCAGAATATAATTGTGCACTTTAAATATATGCTGTTTATTGTATGTCAGTTATATCTCAAAGTTCTAAAAAAAAAAAAAGAATACAATTGTATTTGGAGATAGAACATTTAAAGAAGTAATTAAGGTAAATGAGGTCATATAGATGGGCCCTAATCCAAGTAACTGGTTTCCTTATATGAAGAGGAGATCAGGACAGAGATACACACAGAGGGAAGGCCATCCGATGGCACTGAATGAAGATGGCCATCTACAAGCCAAGGAGAGAGGCCTCAAAGAAATCAACCCTGTTGACACCTTAATATTGGAGATCTACTGTGAGAACATTCAAGTTTAAGTCACCCAGTCTGTGGTACTTTGCTGTGGCAGATGATACAAGTCACATCTCTCTACTGCATTTAATGACTCACAAAAATTTAGTTGCACTCTCCATGAACCTTGGCTTTGCTGGGGTAGGGGAACAGAATTTGCCACCAGAAGGTAGGTCTCTTTGGCAAAGAATCATTCTATGCCGATTTTTAAGAAACTGCAGATACCGGAGGAGCTCTGAAAAAGGAGTACAAGATATCCTTTTGTGATAGAGATTTACATGCATAAGGGAAATCTCCATTCATAAGGGAAGGGTGTCTCCCTCACAGTAGCAGAAAGAGGAGCCTATCTAAATCTTTAGCAACTGTTACCAAGGTGTGGACTTAAACCTGCAAAACAGGCTTTTCCTGGTAACCTCCCATAAATGACTCCTCACCTCCAACATCCTCATTTGTCTTTAGCTGAAGATAGTATTTAAAGTGAGGGCTTCTGCCATTTCAGAGGGTTATTCAGTTTTTCTGTGTATCTCCCATGTATACAAGAGGTATACATGTTATTAAACTTTTGCTTTTTTCCTCCTCTTAGTCTTTCTTGTATCAACTTAATTTTAGAGCAGCCAAAGAAGGGAAGGAGAAAAAAATTTTCCTCTCCAACACTGGGTCATGAGCCTCAGTACCCAAAGGGTGCTGAGGAATCAGTTTGGCAATCTCAGGCTCTTGTTCTTCCATAATATGGCATAAATTCTACATTCCCTGTAGGGGTCATCTGGCAGAAAAGTTGGAGGAGAACAAAAGACAGAGAAATCTGAGACACTGAGCATTTTTTTAAAGAGACTAAAGTGACCAAAGGGAATGGTTAAATTGCTATATTTAAACTTAATCACAGATACAACATTGTTATATTTATTTTCTTGCTCATCAGCAGGAGGAGGCTGATGGGGAAGATTGACAACCAATATATAAAGTAGGAATTTATATTATCTCTGCATATATAACTTGTTGTCAGAGTCACATTTTGCAACCCTTACTACAACAGTATTGTGGGGGAGCAAAATTTGCCACCCCAAAGTTTGTCTCTTTGGCATGTGGATTATTTCAAGCTGAAAATAATCAAAGCCCAAAAGACTCAGGAAAAACCATTCTTCTAACCGCCTAAAAGAACTAAATAAAGGGCCTGTTCCAAGAAAGCACTGTTACCAGAAATATCTGCAAAGAATATGGGACTAGATGTGGGGGAGAGATCACCGTCTACACTGTGACCCGCTGTCTCCGCATGGCCCAGCAAACATTCGTTTACCAAACATTCACTCTTCCATGTCCTTGTGAATTGCCTTCCTCCCCTTTGCAGTCCTAAACCATTACCACCAATATCCTCTTTTGTCTTTAACTGAAGATAATATTTAAGGTGAGAGCTTCAGCCATTTAGAGGAGTTACACAGTTTTCCTGGGTCTCTCGCATGCACACATCACTACACTTTGGTTTGATTTTCTTCTGTTAATCTGTCTCATGTCAATTTAATTCTGGGCCAGCCAGAAGAACCTAGAAGGGTAAAGGAAGATCTCTCCTTCCCTCATAGTATTCATAGGAATACATTTAGGAGATGCTGACTTCTATTTGACTGAGAGACCACTGTTGACAGGGAAAGCAGATGAACCTTGGCAAAAATACATACTTTCTTTCAACCCAAAACTAATCAAAGATCAAATACAAGAATGCATCATACATCCAATGACCATTTATTCAACCTTAAAAACCAATCAGAGCACTAGAAAAAATTAGAAAGTAACCAAAAACACTCACAGTTTTATTTACTATACCTTATTATATCATACATGATATTATTTGCTTTTATGGATGTTTCATAACTAACTTGATCAGTTCTCTATTATTCAAACTTTAGATCATTTCCAAATTTTTAAAATTATAAATAATATTATCTTATGTTCTAGTGCATGGTGTTTTTGTTTTTTTCATATTTCTGGTTATTGCCTTAAGCTAAATTCTAGAAGCGGGATTTCTGGGTTAAAAGACTTGAATAATCTTAAGGCTTTTGGTGTTTATGACATTTATTCAAAAATATTGTACTAATGTGTGCTTCCACCTGGAACATAGAATATGTCCATTTATTTAAATCCTACCAAATGTTGGATTTTGCCTCTTAATAATTTGATGGAAAGAAGGCTATATATATTGAAACTGTACACCTCAGACTGGAACTTGAACCCACGTGCCAGGACTCAAACCCAGCTAAAACTCAGATTGGAACTCAAACCCAAGCAGCCAGGACCCAAACCTGGCCAAAAACCCAAGACCCTCCAACTGAGATCATTCACCTGGTTTCAGGAGTTAATGAAGCTCAGGTTCTTGATGTCTCATCACAGAAAGAATTAAGTGAGAGACAAAGTGATAGGTAAGAAGTTTATTTAGAGATTTATTTAGAGAGAAGCACACTCCACAGACAGAGTGTGGGCCATCTCAGAAGGTGAGAAAGGCACCAGGGTACGGGGGTTGTCAGTTTTTATAAGGGTGGGTAATTTCATAGCTTAATGAGTGGGCAGAATATTCCAGCTACTTCAGGAAGGGATGGGGATTTCCAGGAATTGGGCCACCACCCGCTTTTTGATCCTTATGGTCGGCTTTGGGACTGTCATGGCTTTTAGAAGTCGACTTCTCCACCATCTTGGAGCCATTTGATTCTAATCAGTTTATGTCATGTCCTCAGGCTGTGTCATTCTGTCAAAGGTTGTGCCCTGCCCCCTTCTCTCCTGTTTCAATATTACTTCAATTTGTATAATTTTTGTTATTCCATAGGTAAAATATTTTGCAATGTAACTCAACCACTGTTATCCCTTTGGTGATCTCAAGCACTAGACTTTAACTGAACTGACCCAAATCTAGTCTCAATAACAAAGTCAAGAGAGAAATGCAGAGTAATGATGAATATCACCCCTTTTAAATAATTGTGCATGTAATGTGGGTGAAATGTGCCACATAATTAGCATACTAATATATGTGGACTCAGGACAGGTTATCTGACAATGAACAAAACAACAACAACATTGAAGTGCCAGCCTGACACTTGAAGATAATTACACTTTTTTTTTTTAAACAGCTAAGCCTGATATCCTCTTAAAAATGGAAAATCAGATATGGTATTCTTTGTTGAGATATTCTTTAATATTGGTTAAAAATAATCTTCAAAGCAAATGAGTAACTTGAGAAGAAAGTTATATTTTAATTTTTCAGAAAAAAAGTTTTTTTTCTTATTTTTGTAAGGCTCTCTTTAAATCTTGAGTGATTAACAATGAGATATAGATTTTGCTTCCCATGTCAAAAACAATTCAAATGGAAGACAAATGTTCTTTTCATTTCTGTCTATAAAATGAGCCTTCATTTCAATAGTTTAAATACTTTCCTATCTCTGATTCAGGCTTTGGTCACACCATTCAAGCCTACAGAACATTTAGTTAGCTTGAATTGTATTTGGATATCACAGAGCTAGTTGCCAAGCGCTCTATTCTAAAGCAGAAACCCTTACATATATTCATAGTCTTTCACATAGCTGTGTTTATTTTGCAAACTAGTTCTTATTCTAACCAAATAAAGTATGATTTGGGCCAAGTAGGCTGTAAACTACCAAAGTAACATGTACATGAACTCATGTATATGAATTCATACTCTACAGACAAAGTCATCATACTGTAACTCTATCAGAATCACAAGCATTCCGTCACAATTAGAAATTCTTTTTATCTATAGAGGATCTTTAAAAACATTACTGGGCTTAGCTACACAATTATAAGATTTATCTATACAACAAACAACCATCAACTTGAAACGTAGACACGATGGAGTTTAGAGATCAACTATAGCATTAAAAATTCCAGTAAACTCTCATAGAGAAAATCACAGTGTAAATACACAAATAACAATACTAAGTTACTAAAAAATGAATCCTGTTATTTCTACTACAGAAAAAATATATATATCAATGTGTTTAACAGGAAGGCTTCGTGTCCTTGAATGTTCTTACTCAAACAGGAAATTAAAATGAAGAGGTATAGATTTGGGGATGAGGAAGTAATTGGTTTATGCTAATCAGAATATACTCCTAAATTATACTGAGGTGACACCTGAAAGAGTGAACTAAGGTAGGTATAAAAGAAGTAAATCAATTTCACCTTTTGATCATTTGTTAAGGACTCTCTGATTTTTGTCTTGCATAGTCATTTGTTGATTTGTCATTCAACAAAATAATACAGGAAGAAGTACTATTTTCATAAAGTGGGTAGATAGAGATGGAGATGAGAAATGAGAATGTGTTTTAATTCATCTAATGAAATATCTATGTTGTGAATTTCAGTAGGCAGGGAGATATAATGATCTTAAATTCTAAAGTTAATCTCTAGTTCACACCAAGCTTTGGGTACTGTCAGAAATCATGCGGTTGCTAAAGCTATGGGAACAGGTAAGATCATTCAAGAAAAGAACATGTCAGAGTTAGAAAAGAAGGTTGGCAAATAACAGTATTAATGAAGTGAGTCAAGAAAGCATTGTCAATAAAAGGAGATTAAAATTTAGCCACCAGAGGGCAGGAAGTAAAGCAGAAGAGTTGTTTTGGAAGCCAGGGAACAGAAAGTGTCAAGAAGATTAGGGTAATCAACAGTCTCAAATGTCCTTAGAGGAAAATAAGATAAGCACTGAAAGTGTCCACAGGAGTTAGTAATAGGAAGCCGTTAAATACTGCTTGGGCAAGGGAGAGTTTTAGGGCATGGAGGAGGCAGAAACCTCAGTAGCACATTGAGTTGATCAGTAAACAGGGGAGAGAAAGGAAACAGATGTGCATGCTGTCTGGTTTCTCTCACCCCCTCAAAAAGTCCTGTTTTCATAAGTTAGAGCAAAGAGAAAATTTGCTTGTGTTTCTCAGGGACACATGGAGGATAGCCCCACATAAGTGGTGCAAATAAAATACCAAAGGCCACCCATTTGCCTCAATAGTTTTGAGGGATCTTTAGAATGGAGTAGGATTGGGGATAAGAATTCTTTTTCAACATTTCCAGTGCATTGAACACTTTTCTAAACTTTTAGATAAATTATCTCATTTTAGCCTTACAATAGCAACTCTAAGTTGGATAATTATACTTGAAATTTACAGGTCAGGATTTAGGCTCATAAATGTGAAGTTCCCAAAGTTCATGACAAAGCAAAGAAGAAAAGCTGGGAGGCCAATCCCCAGCTGGCTGGTCCCAAAGCCCATCCATTTTCTACCATGGATTATTCCTCACTTCCTAGCATGTCCTTCTGGTCCAAGCCAAGTACAAGTTCACACAGTAGCCTTGGGCTAAGGATATGTCTTCATATTTCCTAAAAGCCATCATCTCAAAGCTGTCTTTAGTGTAGATCCCCAACATCCTGTCCTTGAAGAATCTCAACTCAGTTTCCAAAGAATTTACCAACATTCTTCTTTATGTGTCTCCCTTTCCCAAAATTCCAGGGCAAAAATATGTCAAATGAGTCCTAAGAACATGCAGTAATCTCACAAAGTTTCAGAATTTACAGACTTCATTCAAATAATCATTTTTAAATGGTTTTTACTTGTGTTAACTTTGTTGCTAATAATATTAGCTTTAAATAATGTAAATGCCTGCTTTTCCTGATTAGAAAATTATATGATCATTGCAGGAAATTGGAATAGAAGTTTTCTTAACTGATATCCACTTAACATACTTGCTAGATTAATCAAGACTCTCCATTTTCTCTGTAAAGCATACTGATGAAAGCCCAGGGGATACTGAGTTTACTTGTGGCTGGTGAGTCTTTCTCTGACATAGTTATAATGTCTCCTCTTGTTGCAGAAAAAAGCTGATCACACGAGAAACCAAGCACAACACTCGGAGAGTTGGAGAACTCAGGTTTATTGAGCCTACGGACCCAGACGAGCTAACGCTCCAAAATTCTGGGGCCCCATTTCAGGGGAGTCTTCTCCTTATATAGGTTAAAACATACAGCTATAATTGGTACAAATTGATTGGCTACAAATTACTATAGGTCATAGGCAGTTACAGAGCTCGGGAGTCACCAGGGGTTAAACACATAGTAGGGGGTCCTAACAGGAACTTGTAGGAGCCAGACATTCCATTCCTATCAGGACTAAGGTCACAATTTGCATTCTCACACTGGTTGCCTGTTGAAGTTAATGGTCACTTAACAAGTCTATGTGCAAAGGGTCTCAAACAAAGGCTTGGGGTGGGTGCCTGAGAGCCAGACAGTCTTCCCTTATCTGATCATTCTTAGTAATTCATTTTACTGTTTAACTGAGAGTGGCGAGCAGGCCTTTGCAAGATAGAGGAGAGGAAGCTTCAATTTCCTTATCACTCTCACAGGTTGATTTGTATGCTCACCAGAATAAGGTTATTTATTCACAAACTCGTTTATGCCAGTTGTACCTATTAACGTGTTTATGGAGTGTAATGAAACGTCACATAAACCAAGAAAATATGAGTTTGGAAGGAGAGCTATTGAGTCTATAAAAATAAGTTGAATTCTTTGGAAAGACTTGATAAAGATAAGTAATTAAAATTTGCTGTTGAATTAAGTGTGGGTGTAATAACTTTTTAAAATCATAATGATCTGCACTCAGATTGTTTCTAAACCTAAGTCCTTACTAAAGAAGCCAAAGCAAAATAGTTTTTGCAAGGAAAAAAAAAAAGGAACTCTTATTAGCAGAACTTAAAAAAAAAAAAGCCTATGCTTTTCAAGAAAAATCCAGGAAATAAATAAATAAAGATTTATTGGTTGAAAGTTTAAATAAAATATAATATTTACGGTATGTATTTTTTCTTTTGATTCTCTGCTTTAAATTAGCTGATCAACTACCTAAAATAATCATGTTTAATAAAAATCATCCATAATCCTACCAGCAACAATGTTAATCACAATTAACATCGCAGCACATTTCCTGTGGTCCTGTTCTTTCCATCCATTTTGCATGGATTAGGATTAGGTCATGCTGTGTATTCAAATTTGTAGCTCTCATTTATTGACAGTACATAGCAAGCATTTTCCCCTATAAAAATAATTTTTTTCTTTTCCAAATCTACTTTTAGTTTATAGTGTCCTATTGTTACAATAGACTATTTCATATATGATAAAAATGCACAGCTCAATGACTTTTGCCGTTTTTATACACCCATATAACAAAGGCTTAAATCAAAATATAAAACATAACCATCATCACCTCCAGAAATTTCCCTCACCAACATTAGATATTTTCAGTATTTTTTGTTTTATCCATTCTTTAGGATGTGAAATGGTATCTCATTATAGTTTTGACTTGCATTTCCCTCTTTCTAGTCAATTATCACCACCACCACTTCAGAGGTATCAACTTGCTGATTTTTATTACCACAGAATGTTTTTGCCTGGACTTGGATTTCATATAAATCGAATCATACAGCATGTATTATTTTGTGTCTGGCTTCTTTAATTCAACCGAATGTTTTTAAGATTTATTCATGTAGCTGGATATGGTAGTTTGTTCCTTTTCATTAATGACTAGTTTTCCACTGAATATACTACAGTTAATTTACACTTTCTTCTGTGGCCTCCCTGGTGGCTCAGTGGTTAAAAATCCACCTGCCAATGCTGGGGACACAGTTTCAATCCCTGGTCCGGGAAGATCCCACATGCTCAGAGCAACAAGCTCGTGTACCACAACTGCTGAGTCTGCGCTCTAGAGCCCATGAGCCACAACTATTGAGCCTACATGCCACAGCTAGTGAAGCCCATGCACCTAGAGCCCGTACTCTGCAACAAGAGAAGCCACCGCAATGAAAAGCCCACGCACGGCAATGAAGAATAGCCCCTGCTCACCACAACTAGAGAAGCCCACATGTAGTAACGAAGACCCAATGCAGCTAATAAATTAATTAATTAATTATTTTAAAGTAATCTTTAAAAAAAATGTAATTTCTTCTGTTGATGAACATGTGGTTGTTTCCAGTTTTTAAGCTTGCTATATGAACATTCTTGTACAAGGTATATTGTGGGCACACGTTTTCATTTCTGGATCACTGAGTAGAAATATATTTACCTTTATAGGAATCTGCCAGTTTTTCAAAATGGTTATATCATTTTACATCCCCATCAACAGAGTGCGATAGTTCCAGTTATTTTCAGGTCCTTACCAACATTAGATATTTTCAGTATTTTTTGTTTCATCCATTCTTTAGGATGTGAAATGGTATCTCATTATAGTTTTGATTTGCATTTCACTGAAGAGTGATGATGTTAAACTTCTTTTAGTGTTCTATAAACATCTTTTCAGTAGCTGAGTTTATTCTACGTTGCGGATACATTACATTCACCTTCTTAGCTAGGTCCTTCTCAGCTAGGTCTTTCCTGCCCACCCTACTTAATTTCTCCCCAGTATCTTACACCAGAACAGATACTCTGTGTTATTTTAAATTATCTCATGTCTGTTTTCATGTTGATTATATGTTTATTAGTATGTAAATTCCATAAGATTAGGAATTTAGCCTATCTTATTTACCACCATATCTGTGATGCCAAGATCAGTGCTTGACACATAGGATTAACATAATATTTGTTGAATGAATTCTTTAACCTATAAAATATTATCTGATATTTCCCTGAGCATTTCCTGTTGCTTCTTTACACACTTATTCCTATTCTGAATCTTCCTTCCCACATCAACTGGAAAATAAACATTTTGTACTTCTCACTTTCAGGTTTCAAGATAGATTTTTTTTTTAACTCTCTGCACAGAAAATAGGTTTGAGAGTTTGTCTCGTTAGTGCTTTCTTAGAGGTATTTATAAAGACCACTTTAAAATAGAGGCCTGGGACTTCCTAGGTGGCGCAGTGGTTAAGAATCCGCCTGCCAATGCAGGGGACACAGGTTCAATCCCTGCCCCAGGAAGATACCACATGATAAGCCCATGCGCCACAACTATTGAGCCCATGTGCCTAGAGCCTGTGCTCCACAACAAGAGAGGCCACCACAATACGGAGACTGAGCACCACAATGACGAGTAGCCCTCTGCTCGCCACAAGTAGAAAAAGCCCATGTGCAGCAACGAAGACCCAACAGAGACAATAAAATAAATAAATCATAATTTTAAAAAATAAATAAAAAATAAAACAGAGGCCTGTATTAATGGTTCCACAAAAGAGGGGCTAGTGGGCATATTTCTTTGTTCAAGTACTAAGACCCATTCCATAGAGAACTCTATATAACACGGACTATACAGGGTTTAGGGGCACAACAGGGTTTAGGAGTGCAAAGGTCGGAAACAGAAGTGGAGTCAAGCTTGGAACCACAACAAGGAACAGGAACAGGGAGTAAAAATCTTATTAAACCTGGAAATCTGAGCTTCCTGAAATTCCACTCATGAGTTGATATAAGTTTATTTTAGATGCCATGTGATTCATGAATGCTAACTCCCCTGTACTTTCTAATTGTAATTAGCTTAAGTAGACAGTCTTGAACATAGGTAGACCTCTAGAGAAGGTTTACTTTCTATTCCTATAAAAAGATGATTTTCCCTCAAATATACATATCTCATACCCATCCAATTTTCTCCATTTTTACTGCTGCCATCAGTCTTCACCATATCCCCTCTTAACAAACCACTACAGTCACCTTCCAGAAGTTCTCTCCATTCCTTCTTCTGCCCCAATACAATCTGTTCTGAACATATCTACACAGATGCTCTCAAGATGTCATCAGATAGTGTTGTTCTCCTGCTTTAAGTTCTTCCAGGGCTTCCCACTGCACTTAGAACAAAATTCCAACTCCTTTCTCTCACCTCTAAAGTGTGAAAATAAACAAAGACCAACCAAATGAGACAAATAAGGCTATTTATTCTGAGCCTGCTAGAGCAAGGAGTCAGTCACCATCACTTGCATTTTGGAAGAGACTTGAACAGGGAGAGAAGTATGAAAGTTTTGTAATATAAAAAGGGAAGGCTTTGACTTATTGAAGGCTGTGAGCATGAGAAAGCTACAGGCAGTCTTACTGAAAGAAAAGCATCCCATGCAATTCGTTAGAGGTGCATATTTGGCTTTCGCTGGTTGGTACTTAATTGGAAGGGGGGATTAAAAAAAAAGTTGTCAGTCATTAATCAAGTCCTGGCCATTTGGGGCTGACTGTTACAGGAGTTATCATTTAGCTTCCCGGACTGTCACTGGAGACAGCAATCTGGCTTCCTGCAAGTCTGATTTATACCAGACTGGCTTCCTGTGTTGTTTATTATAGATAAGGGGTTGGTTTTCCGGGCAGATTGCTGCAGGTTGTGAGGTCAAAGTTTTATTTTTAACTATGATCTCGCCATTGTATATTCAGCCTCTTCATGAATTCCCTGCCCTGTGCTATGGTATTATGCCCTCCTCTCCTCCTTTGCTCATGGGTACTGGCCAAAAGAGCTTCTGATAAGTCCACTAAAGTTTCAAATTCAGCCCTGCCTCCCAACCTTTACATATGCCTCTGGCATGGATAACTCCTTCTCAGTCTTCATATCTCAGCTTAAATCTAACTTTTTTAGACAGCGTTTCACAGACCACTCTTTTTAAAATCAGTTTATACCATCACTACTTAAGTAACTATTTACTGTTGTTTGTGTCCTTTATTTCATTTACAATTTTGTGATTATTCTTATTTTCCTACTTTTATTTCATCTCTCTGCTCCACTGAGCTGTAAGTTTTTGGAAGCAGGATAGTTTTTGCCATTATATTTCCAGTACCTAACAGAGTGCCTAGAACAGAATAAGCCTTCAATAGAAATGTGTTCAATGAATACTTAGTCTGCCTCTCTCACTCTTCCCATCTTGCTTTTAAGACTAGTAAATTAGAAAGTTTTACATATGGACTTTTGCAAGAATTAGAAATATGATGAACATAAATATTAAATATTATCCATCCAACAAGGCTAATATCTTAAATTGGAGTTATTCTCATCCTTATGTAACATATATACCATTATTTTTAAATCCAATCCCTCAAATACTCTAATAGGATTATAATTCAAATCTATGTAACATGCCGAAATTATTCTCTATAGTTTGTGTTACTTAAAACTAATCCAAGGCTTCCAGTGAAACAACAACAAACATCACTAACAACAAAAACACTGTATACAGGAGACAAAGAAGATGAATTAAAATTTAGTTCTGATCCATTACATTCTGATAGACTGATAAATGCCAAGTGTACTGAAAACTGATAACAGACAGCAAATAATGTAGTGCTTTACAGTGCAAACACAATGGTAAAGTCACTAAGTGTTCATCTGCGGTTTTTTTGACAATCCAGCAGGTATGTCAACATCTTCCAGTGATTCACGTTCATCTTTAATGATAGCAAGAACATTTGCTCCTGCTTCATATATGTAAGTTTATGAATGGAGAAGGAAGGAGCCATTTTAATTACTTGGACACTAACCAAGTAGGAATCTACCTTATCATTTTACTTAATAATTAAAAATTCAAAAATGATTCCTTCCTAAATTATTCTTTCACATCAAACTGTCATTCTAAGAGAGGATGGTAAAACATGAGATTTTCCTCTTATATACAAATGTCACTTAGCATGCTGTGCTTTCTTAAGTCCAGAAATCAGGACACAGACTGATGGACAACAAACAGAGGCACTGAAAATGAGGATCCTGTAAAAATGTGTTCCCATCATTTCTTCTTCCTTCCAGGACCAACTGTGGACATACAGTAGGGGGACATATTATCCTTGCCATTATCCAATTGACCCAAGTGACAAGAAATCAAAATCTCTTTTGTAGTCTTTCAAAGGCATAGGGATTAGAGATGGGAGGGGTGAAAGCTACTGCCTTTATCTTCACACCTTTTAAAACTAGGGAATCCATTTAATGCTGCGTGCATATTCCAAAATGGTGATTACCCTGAAAATATATGATAAACACATGCTAATGAGATAAGCCAACAAGGGCAAAAAATCCACTTTAATAATGCAATCATAAGAGAAATAATTTTAAGTAGATATGGGGAAATTATCAAATGTCAAGCCTCAAAAAATATAATAAAAAGGATTGATGTGTTTTATACATGCTAAATCACTGATGGGGATTTATTATCTACGCAAGACTCCCAGCTGACAGAAAAACAGCCTTAGCACATAACAACAACTTTTGTAAAACATTACCATTTAATTTTACATTTCTCTCCTTTTACGCTAAGCTCATAAATCAAAAATTTTTCCCATGCATGAAAAGGATATCAAATCTTTTGAAGGAGGTGTGAAAAGTATTTTGCTACTATTTGCATGAAAAGAGAAACAATTAGGTACCGGTTATTTTCCTAAGCATCACATGTACTTCTCTCTCAAGAGTGAATACCAATATCTCTATTATCAAGACTATGGTGAAAACTCATATGAAATCAGTGTTTTCCAGGATAAAATTAAGTACCGGGAAAAAAGGGATTCATTTTATATCAAGAAATTTAAATAAAAATAAAAACAGACATCACAAGTTTCCTCAGGAGGAATTCCTTGAGAGGGAACTAATTCCTTAAGAGGGGACTAAACCAGGCAAGTGGAGATTAGCTTGGGGAAGAAGACCATAACATTCTAGAGAATTCAACAAATTTCTGGAAGAGAGAAATTGAGGAAAAGCATGTTAACCGCTGAAAAGAGAGTGAAGGAAGTTAGGAATATGCCTAGGTGGAGGCTGCAATAAGAGTAGGATTTAGTGTCCTTGCTTTTCTCTAGGGACTCCAAGCTCAGAAGCAGGAGTGAGGAGCAGGTATTAAAACAGGTAGGCTAAAAAGGAAACACCCGCACCATTTTCCTTTCCTCCCCATATGCAGAGCAACAGCAACCCATGGTGGTAATTTGCAGTCCAAGCAAATATATCAGAGAAATCTTCTCTAAACAGGTTGAATAAATCGACTAGAGAAAGTTAAGACTTTCAGTATGAGCGTTGGCTCTGCATCATATTTTTATGAAAAAAAGAAAGAAAATGTCCCAGAACCCTTGAAAGTCATAAATCTTTAGACAAAAGGGGCCTTCTAAGTACCAAGCAGATTCAATGAAGCAGATTCAATTCAGACACACATCTTTTGCTTTTAGATTAAAACTAAAATTTATTCCAGGTTTGAGAAGAACAAATAAAATTATGATACATTTGAGGCCTGGCTATATACATAATAATGGAGAGCTGCTGGCTCTGGCTTTTACAGCCTGGGCTATGCTGGAGGTCCGTTCTGCACGTTAACAGCATAATGCCGTGCTTGCCTTCGCCGATGTCGCACTGTAATATTCACATGTTGAGTGAAAGTACCCCCACAAAGAACTAATTCGAGGGAAAAGTTATCCAGTGCTCAATTGACAAAGCCATTCCAACAGTAAGCATCAAATATCCTGACATAAGGACGAGGATGGGTTCACAGCGCCAAGTCCAGAAATTCCCTTGGCTCTGTGTCATTTGTAAGATGGGATTTAAATCAGGAGCACATAGGATCCAGGCCATGGTGGATTCTAGCTCATATAAAAGTAAGGTTTCAAGCAAAAATCAAAAAATAGTTTCATGAACAATTAACCTATTATGAAAAGTGGCTCTTAGGCCATGAATTAGAAGACGTTTTGTTTTAAACATCAGAAATTCAAGGGTGAAGAAATAGAAGATCCTAAAAGTTTCCAGGGTAGAATTTGGGAGAAGAGATTGCATACAAAACAAATCAAAGAAACAAACCAAGAACTGGGGTGGTGTTAGACTTCTTATTTAGAAAACGTTATGCAAGTAGACAATGGGGCAGTACTTTCAAAGAATCAAGGAAAATTATTTTGAACTAGAATTCCAGGCCAGTTATATTATCAATCAAATATGAGTGCAAAGGCATTTTCAGATGTATAAAGACTTATAAGTGTTCTTGCCAAGGCTGTTTCTGAGTTACTTGAGAACATATTGAAACAAGCAAACTCAGTCAAAATCAAGAAAGAGAAAAAGTGAGATCCAAGAAATGCTAGAACGTATATAGAAGTACAATGAATACAATCTCACAATCTTCAAAGTGGAATAAAAGTACAAAGCACAACTGGTCAAAATTATAGCAAGAAAACAGCAACAACAAAAAAAATCTTCGAAAAGAAAACTCTTGGGATAAATACCATTCTGTAGCTAGAATGATTAAGAAACTAGAAGTGATGTGGTGAATAGGCATTATTTTTCTCTCAACAAGAAGAAATGAAAGGGGAAATTCATATGGGATCATGCACAAACACACACACATATAGTGAGGTATACATGGCATGATTTGCAGCTTCTGATGGTGTGTAAAAAGGTAACTCATTTGCCCTGTAATGCTAGAAACATTATTTTTCAAGTTGTACAAGGGTCATGATTTTGGATTAATTGAGAAACATATAATCCTAGCATATCACTCAGCTTTGCATAGAATAACATTTATATAGGAGAATAGTTAAATGCCATTTTTTATCATCTCTTAGAATCAAACTACAGAGAAAGCACAGACAACTTAATTAAGGACACAAAACAGAATGTAAAGGCTATTATTCTTGATACTGTGAAAAATAAAAGGTATAGCTGTCAACTGCTAGAGGCAAATCGGATGAGATACATGAAGGCACTAGTAGAGGAAAAAAATCTCAACTTACTAAGAAGTCAAAATAAACTGTAGAAATTTAATAAAATAAGAAATCATGCTTTTGAGTATATTATTTAAAATTACAGCATAACCAATAAAATAACTGAAAATAGAGTAACAAGTGGGAATTGTGCTTAAAGTTGGTAAACTAAGAAAGAGTAAGATATTTGTATTATTTAGAGTAATATGATATTCTACTTACCTTAAGACTAAAGATCGGGACTTCCCTTGTAGTGCAAGTGGTTAAGAATCTGCCTGCCAAAAAAAAAAAAAAAAAAAAAGAATCTGCCTGCCAAGGCAGGGCACATGGGTTCCATCCCTGGTCCAGGAAGATCCCACATGCCATGGAGCAACTAAGCCCATGTGCCACAACTACTGAGCCCATGTGCTGCAACTACTGAATCCTGCGCACCTAGAGGCCATGCTCCGCACAAGAGAAGCCACCACACTGAGAAGCCTGCACACCACAATGAAGAGCAGCCCCCACTCGCTGCAACGAGAGAAAAGCCCAGGTGCAGAAATGAAGACCCAACACAGCAAATAAATAAATAAATATTTTTTTAAAAAAGACTAAAAGACCAAAATAGACAAATGGGGCACTATTGCTCTTATTTTTAAGCTGCTGCATCAGACCCCTCTTGCGCACAACCTAACAGATTCTTAACCTTTGTTTCCAGCCATACACATGGTGATCATTTTGTACAGGCCTCAACTCATTTTACACTGATGGCTCCTTGACTAAGTGCATGTCACCTCTAATGGCTTTCTCTCCATACTCCAGGGCATCTATGAACGCCATACCAGTGGGAAGCCCTCCCATGCATCAATGGGCATCCTGCAGAGTTTGGAATTCAATGGAGAAAATCTTCTCCAGGGCTTCCTTGGGCAGATCATCCTGAGAAGTGTTCTACATGCTCTTAAGTTCTTTGTGTGATCAAGTTGTAGTTGCCCACAGTGGGGACCAACTCAATAATATCCCTTTATAATAACTTTTCTTCTTTCCTTTTTAATTTTTCCTACTCTCTCCCTTCTCTGCACAATCACCTCCCAAATAAACTACCTTCCCAGAGCCCTTATCTCAGAATCAACCGACAAAATAAAAACAGACTAAGACATCTCTTCTACATCCCTAGGTTTTTGTTTGTTTGCTTTTTACCATATGCATGCATTAATTTTATTTTAAAATTCTCATGAGTGTTCACATTATTTGTTATAGATCATGCATTCCTCTCACAATTATCACACATGAAGAGTTTTAATTTCTCTTCTCTGGTTCATTGACAGTTGTTACTAGGCACTAGGCACTCACTACACGCTTACAATGATTTCTCATGTCAAGAAAGATGCTACATCTAGAATCACAGCAGAGAATAACAATGAACATATAAAATTCTAGTCAGTGGAATATCAAACTGGGAAATACAAAGACAAGAACTACAATTTAGAACTGACAGCATTCCCGTGATGACTGTGCCTGAATCTCTTTCTTCTTTTTATAAAACAGCACAATAATGTTTACTTCTCAGGAAACTGAAATGAGTTTTTAATGATTTTCAAGTACTTCTTGAGGGCTTGAGTGCTGAGATTTCACAATGTATTATATATTTAAACTACTCACAGTTCTCAAAAGACTGAAGTGAATAGGATTGCCCTGAGTAAGGTATCAGAAGATAGGGATCCTTGAGTCACTTCCACCTCATTTTTATTATAATACTGAGGAAATTTAAATCTTCTGAACCTCAGTTTCCTCATCTTTAAAGTAAAGATAATGCTAGCTCTGCCAACTATCAGGAGTTATTATTAAACGTTAATAAACAAATATGTGCAAAAGCTCTCCGGAAACTACCAAGTACACTGCAGAATCAGGGTGTTACCATATCTATGGGAAGTGGATGGCAACAGTCAGTGAAAGAGAGAAAAACCTCCATTAATAGAATGTCCAAATTGAAAAGTTTTGAAGCTGAGTCCCCGTGGGCAATTCCCAGGTGTTCTAAAGCCAACTTTAGACAAGCAGAAAAGCTGCCCAGGGGTAGCCAGCAAAAGTACATTGTTTGCTGTCATATTGTTTTGAAAAAAATGTGAACCACTATCTAATACTTAAAGAAAGTTAACCTAAGAATCCAAACATTCAGCTCCCCTGTAAAAGCTAGGAGATGTGGCCACCTGGCCTGTTCTGAAACGTTACTGTTCCCAGAGTTGAGTAAGCTCTTTTTCCCATGGATGAAGTACAAATCCTCTAGTCTTCCACAGTCTCCACTTCTCCCTCTGCCTCGCACCTGGCCCACTTCACTTGTTTAGATTATTGATTTTGTCTCTGTAACAGTTGAGTTTAAAGCTGATATTCTAGCACTGGATGAAAAGATAAATGTTCTCCCAATTATATTGAAAAAGAAAACTTTGCAGCATGGAAGATAAGGACTTAGAGCTAAGGAGGAGAGAAGAAGGGGGATGTTAGAGGTTCTTGAAACATAGTCAAACAGTAAAGCTGGAACAGAAGAGAAGATCATAGAAAATCCTCTGCTGGATGGAATACCATAAGGATTTTCAATACTAGGCATTATGTTAATTTTCACATTGCTTTATCTGCAGTTCTATGCTGTGATGTGATATAAGCCTGTACCAAATACAGCCCCTATGAGGAGCACAGATAGTTGTTACCCAAATTGTTTCCTCCAACATTAAAAAGAACTCTTAGGGGTCTTTGTTTGGGAGGTGGGGGTAATTCCTTTCCAGCTTTATTAAGACATAATTGACACATAACATTATGTAAGTTTGTGTAAAATGTGATGCTTTTATATACATATATGCTGTGAAAACTTTACCACAAGAAAGTTAATTAACACATTCTTTATCTCACACAATTACCATTTTGTTGTTGTTGTTGTTATGGTAAGAGCATTTAAGATCTACTCTCTTAGCAACTTTTAAGTATACAGTACAGTACTGTTAACTCTAGTCACCAGGTTGTATACTATATCCCCAGAACTTATTCCTCTTATAACTGGAAGTTTTTACACTGTGACCAACATTTCCCCATTTCTACCATCCCCTAGTCCCTGGCAACTACTATAATTGCTGCTATGACTTTGGAATTTTCAGATTCTACATATGAGGGAGATCATATAGTATTTGTCATTTCCTGTCTGACTCATTTCACTTAGCATAATGCCCTCAAGGTCTATCCTTGTTGTCACAAATAGGATTCCTTTTTTTTTTCATGGTGCAATAACATTCCATTGTATACATACCACTTCTTTATCCATTCATCCACCCATAAACAGGTTGTTTTCATATCTTGGCCCTTGTGAACAATGCTACAAGAAACTGGAAGTGGGCAAGGGCAGAGAGCTCTTCATGATCCTTATTTCATTTTTTTGGACATACACCCAGAAGTGGAATTGCTGGATCATATGGTAGTTCTTTTTAAAATCTTTTGAGGAATCTCCACACTGTTTTCCATAGTGGCTGCACCAACTTACATCCCCACCAACAGTGCATGACAGTCTGAGAAGGATTAGTGTTAATTGTTCTTTAAATGTTTAATAGAATTTATTTGGGAAGACATCTGTTCCTGGGATTTTCTTATTTGGGAGGGTTTTGATTATTGATTCAATATTTAACTCATTATTGGTCTGTTCAGATTTTCTATTTCTTCATGATTTCATCTTGGTCAGCTGTGGGTCTCTAGGAATTTGTTCATTTTTCTAGGTTGTCCAACTTGTTGGCATATAATTGTTCATAGTAGTCTCATAATCCTTTGTATTTCTGTGGAATCAGTTGTAGCATCTCCTCTTTCATTTATAGTTTTATTTAATCAAGTCCTCTTTCCTTTTTTCTCTGTAAGTCTAAGTAAAGGTTTGTCAATTTATCTGTTCAAAAACCAACTCTTAGTTTTATTGGCCTTTTCTATCATTTTCATTCTCTACTTCATTTATCTCCACTCTGATGTTTGTTATCACCTTCTTTCTGCTAACTTTGGTTTTCATTGGTTTTTCTTTTTCTGATTCATTGAGGTGAAAACTTAGGTTGTCTATTTGAGATCTTTTATTTTTTAATGTAGGCATTTATCACTAAAAGTTTCCCTCTTTAAACTGCTTTTGCTATATCCTATAAGCTTTGGTATGTTGTGTTTCAATTTTCTTTTGTTTAAAGGTATTTTTAATTTTCCTTTAGATTTCTTCTTTGACCTATTGGTTATTTAGGAATATGTTGTATATTTTCTACATACTTGTGAATTTTTCAGTTTTTCTCCTGTTTTTGTGCTCTAGAGTCAAACCATTGTGGTTGGAAAATTGGTGAGATTTCAACCTTCTTAAATTTGTTGAGCCTTGTTTTGTGACCTAATCTACAGTCTATTCTGGAGAATGTTCTGTGTATACTTGAGATAAATGTGTACTCTGCTATTGCTGGATGAAATGGAACTCATAGTTTTAAACTTAGTACATGGCCACAGAGAAGAAATATTTCCCGGTTTTACTTGCAGCTAGGTATGGCCGTGGGCCTAAGTCTGAGCTAGTAGAATTTGAGGCAAAGTAAAATGTGTAACTTTGGGGAGATAAGTTGAAAGGAAGGAAGGTATTTTATCCCCCTAGTTACCCTCCAACCTGATGCCAGGATGTGGATATAAAGTAAGTTATCCTGGACTACAACAACAAGGCTAACACATTATAGACAGTGGAGTCATGACACAGAGGAATTTGGGTCCCTGGATGACCTTTTGAAATGGAGCTAACATGCTAGACTCAGGCCATCATCCTTCAGATTGTTACAAAGCAAGAGAAATGAACTTTTATGATATTTAGGACACTGTAAATATCAGTCTCTCTTATACATATCCAAACCTATATCCTAACTAATATATCCTGAAAATCGTCAGTAAAGTCTGGCTACACTATAGGCTTGAATTGGGGACATATTATAGAAGGAAAGGATTGAAGAGGTGTCCAGGAGCGCTCTGCATAGCAGCAAATCAGATGATGTAGCTCTTACATCAGAAAATGCAAGACTCACAGCCAAAGATAAGAGTCTCCATTCCAAATGCCTACAGATGCTGGGTCTTCCACCTTTTAGACAACAGTTTGACTAAAAATTATTTAGGTTCCAAAGACAAAATGATTCAGCATATTGGAAGTGTGGGGAATATGTGAGCAGAACATACCTATATGCTACACACACACACACACATGCATTCATGCACACATGTGTACATATGTGCTTGTACACACGTAAAATGACATCTATTCACAACAGAAAAAAAAATACCTACTTCACAATTGGAACTTTTTTCAATAGGGAATAGTCGCAGGAAAAAAATTCTGCCCACAAAGGGGCATTACAACTTCCCTATTCAATAACATTACTCTTAAAAATTAGGCTATGATTTGAATTCCATAGTGAAATATAATTTTTTGATTTCTAAAGCAAAATGGAGAATCATAGCTCTAGGGACAAAGAATGATACCTGATTTTTACATATTTTGTTGAAGATAATACTCTGGTGACTTTCAAGAGAAAACACTAAAAATAATAAATTGAAGTTCATTGCATCTTATTAATTTTGTTTTGCAACAACAATGGAATTTGCTGTATTAAATTATTCATTAAATACATCTTACTTTACTTACTTTGATTTGTATCTATATTACTTCTTTGGATGTTTTCACTTTAATTATTAAAATATCCCTTGTGAGGATCATTGTAATTGCTATTATCTTGGCATCATTATATAGAATGGAAATAAAAATATGTGTAAATAGAAGATGATAATCATTCCTGTTGTAACATCAAAACTACAAAAGTCCAGTAACAGTAATCAGTCCAGACATACATACTTAGTCTATGCCTCACATTCTCATTATATTGGGACATTCCATTAAAATCTTGAACAGTTTCTCAGACCATGAAAAAACTACATGATCAAGCACAATGAAGCTATGGTTGGGGCACAGTGCAGTCAGACTTTGGACTCTGAAAATCTGTATTTCTTGTTTTACAATCTCTTATTGACACTCTTACTGTCTCCTTACTGGTATGTCAACAATTCCTTTCCCAATACTACTGCTTCACAGCCACACAAACACTTAAATGCTACCTTTGAGAGTGAAGAGCTAGAGGGATCAGTATAGAAGGAGCAAAAGGAGAAAACTGGCCACTTAGGAGATGTTCTAGGTTTCAAATTCCCATAAGGCAGAGACAAAGGAGGACTAACATTTTTATTACAATTGTTCTGCCAAGAGCAGGAAATGAGAGAAATTCCTGGAAGATAGTTAATCCAAAACTGGAGGAGAGTTCATCTAAGAATATCCTTTTGCCAAACTGTGTGTACTGTTGGTGGAAATGTAAATTAGTACAGCCACTGTGGAAAACAGTATGGAGGTTCCTTGAAAATTAAAAATAGAACTACCAACAATCCCACTTCTGAGTATATACCCAAAGGAAGTAAAATCAAAACATTCCCATGCACTCCCATGTTCACTGTAGCATTATTCACAATAGCCAAGATAGAGAAAAAAACCTAAGTGGCCATCAATGGATAAATGGATAAAGAAGCTATGAGATATATACATATATAGTAGAATATTACAGCCATGAAAAAGAAGGGAATCCTGCCATTTGTGACAACATGGATGGGCCTTGAGGACACGATGCTAAGTGAAACAAGTCAGAGAAAGACAAATACTATGTGATATCATTTATATATGCAGCCTAAAAATGTTCGTGAACGCATAGGAATAAAGAGAAGAATGGTGGTTACCAGGGGGCAGGGGCGGCAGGGGAAGGGAGGGGGGTTAGGTAGATGCTGATTAAAGGATACAAACTTGCAGTTAGAAAATGAATAAGTTCTGAGGGTTTAATGCATAGTATGTGATTATAATTAACAGTATTTATTGTATACTTGAAAACTGTTAAAAGAACAAATATCAAATATTCTCACTATAAAAAAGAAATGGTGATATATGATGTGATGGAGGTGCTAGCTAATCCTACGTTGGTAATCATACTGTAATATATGTGTATGTACACCTTAAGCTTATACAATGTTATATGTTAATTATACCTTAATAAAGATAGAAGAAAAAAAAAAAACAGAACATCCCTGTGCCTCTTTCTTTTCTGAATCTAGTGTTAAATAGAAGGTAGAAAAACAGTAATCCTAGCATTCAATGATTCTAGGATTTCCAAAACACTGCCTCTTTATACCATTCCAGCCTCACTGAAATTCATTTCTACCTCAATGTTACAGAGATCTTAGTTAAAATATGAAATTATACACATTGGTGAAGAAAGAATTTAAAGGATCTTATTTGTGTTTATACTTATACTAAAATATGGTCACACAGGAAAAAGGAGATTCTAAAATATTTCCCAAGGAGTTTTATATTCTTTTTCTTCTGTTTTCCACTCTTTTCTTCCATTATGTCATTCAAATTTTTAACTTTTAAATATGCTTTCAAAACTTTTACTTTCATCCAACCAATTCAATTTTTTAAAAATAATTCATGAAAAAAAAAATAATTCATGGATCATTTCAAAATAAGATAAGAAAAAGATTAACATGACAGATTTTATTTTACTCCTCAGTTCTTTGTTGCAATTTTAGTCTATCTATGAAGAAGGCAATATCTAGACAAACTTACTAATAAACACACATAAAATATATTAGCCCTTAAATATTTACAGTTTGCCTTCCCTTAAAGAAGCTAATGAACAATTAAATTACACCCATGGAGATGGAGGAAATGGTCACTTTGGGAGGAATATTGACACTGGATAATCAAGACTCAGTCCTGGGGTGAGGATAATGTTTCTGACTTAGGGAAAGTGTACAAAGAGACTTGATATTGAAACAAATATTAACCCTCTATGATTCATGGAGTGAGCCTGCTTTCCTGTATATTTTCAGTAAGCTGCTCTTTCCCCATTGCCAAGAAATAGGCATGGTCTGAACTCTTCCTTCCCCTGTTCTTCACTGCTCATCTCCGAAGCAATGTTTTGATATTTTCCTTAATGCTAATTCTCCCTCAAAGAGGAACTTTAAAAATAATTGTTACTCACATACAGTGCTCCTCTGTCCAGAATAGTGTAAAGGGGAAACACTATTGGAAAATAAAGTTTAGAGTTTCACTGACAGTCACACCTTTCTTAATTTCTCTACAGATCATAAATTCCTTGAGAACAAGAACAATGTCTTTTCCATTCCTGTAAGATCCCTTGGGTAATAGCATAATGTCTGCCTCTCAATGGATAAATTTCTTTCACTTTAGGAATTTCTTAGAATCTTAAAGACATTTTCTTTTACTACAATGGTAATCATTTCTTCTCTTCAATGTTAAGAGACATGTAATTTTAAAGCTTCTTTTACATGGATTTTTTTTAGGAGAAAATATGATAACCAATGCAGAAACAATAGGTATAATACTATGTAAAATAATCCAGTCTCTGTCATTCTCAATAGAATCCTAGACTTTTTATTCCTCCCTGCCACCCCCCCCAAAATAAAAAAGAACCAAAAAGAGAAAAAAAGAGAAGGTCTTTTCGAATTATGCATTTTGTGTTTGTGATAAAAGCCTAGGAACCCACAAAGAATACAGCTTGTAATTGCTAACATAACTCTGTCACAATCTGAAACTTGAGTTGACGCTGCTGGATTCAGAGTCTGTTCCTAGGGAGTCTGTATAGATGTATAGGAGATTAAATACCCTCAGACAGACCAAGTTGAATAAACATTCCTACTTTAAGAAAATGTACACATAAAAGAGCTATATGAAAATGTTTGAATTATGAATTCAGCACTGATTTATTTTGAAATCATTAGCAGAAAATATTACATCATCATGTCAATAATGTAACTAATCAATGTATTTTGTAATCAAGATTTAGAATTTTAAGTTAAGAAAAAAATCCAGTGCGTTTCCCTTTTTGTCTTTTTCTATTCATTTATCTTTGAAAATAATAAAGATTGAAAAAAACTTTATGGGTACAAACCCAAAAATAATTCTTTATCTTGGTATTTGAATTTCTCATTTTTATTTAATGAAATAAGTAGGGTATGATAATCCCAAGAATAAATTCCATTTCCAAATTATTTGACATGCTGCTACATAGCAAACTTAAGCTGGTCAAATTTTTTTAAAAAAAGCAATAAAATTAACACAACATTGTATATCAACTATACTCCAATAAAAAATTTTTTTAAAATAAACAGTATACAAGAAAGATTTTATATTGGAAAAAATATGCTGAATGCAAATAAGTTATAGAAGGACATTGACATGGGAGGCAGTGATAAAAAGCTTAGAAACACACATGCATTTTGCTATTAAGTACAGACAATGCAGCTCCAGGATGACACCTGTTGCTTTCAGCATCATTCCTTAAGCTAAGAAGTAGTTCTTTCTGGTCATAAAATCCTTGAGGGCAGAAACAGTATCTTTTCCACATCATGTAAAATCCCTTAAGTAATAACATCAACCTCTGATAATATTATTGTTAATAACTTACTTTATGTGAATTATTCGATTTTCACGATAACTCTATAAGATACTACTTAAACCAACTTTGTATATGAGGAAATACACACCAAGAGGTTAAATGATTTCTCCAAGATAATACACAGTCAGTAAGTATCGGGGCTGGGATCTAAATCCAGACATTCTGGGTCGCAAGCCCTACTTATTGAAATAATTATATTTTGCTTATCAAATGTGAGAGCCCTCTTACTGTTTTGCAGACTATTTGTCAACTTCTTGCTGTATCCTCACAGGGCAGGAGAAAGGGGGAAAGAGAGAGAGACTGAAAGAGACAGACAGAGAGGAGGAGGAAGAGAGGGTGGGGAGGGGAGAGAGATCTTGTGTCTCTTACTCTTTTTATAAGGGCATTAATTCCATTATGAGGGCCCCAGCCTCATGACCTAATCTCACCCTGATCACCTCCTGAAGGACCCACCTGTAAAGGCCATCACACTGGGGACTGAGTCTTCAACATATGAATTTCAAGGACACAAACATTTAGTGTATAATACTCTCCTTGTTCTTTCTAAACACCCAGAAGGGGATCCAATCCACACAGAAAAGGAAGACAAGTAGGAGAAAATTATTTAAAAGCTACACTTTATTGAATACCTAGGTAGTGCACTAAGCACTTTACATAAAATATCTTTAATCTTCACACCAGCTCTGAAAGATAAGACTTTTATGCTATTTTACAGAAGAGGAAACTGAGTTTCAAACAGATGAATTCTTCTGTTAAGGTCACTCATCTATCAAGCAGTGGATCTAGTATTCAAATGCAAGTCTGAGTGACTTTAAACCGCAGGCTTTCTGGTGGAGATGATGGTGAGACAGGTGAGCCTTCCGTGGATCTTTAAATCTATTGCACACTCACCACCACCCACCCCCACACGCTGAACCTAGGCAATGAACATCCTCAAGACATCAAAAAATCCTGGTCAGTAGGAAGTTGAGGGTCTAGAACCACTTGCTGAATCCCCTGAAATTGCATGAAGAACTTCAAGTGGGTGGCAAGCACAGACAGCTCCCTCGTGGAACCTTTCATGGGTCCAGAAAACAGTTATCCCGTTTCCTTGTACCACAGCACTGAGGTAGCTGGACCTCAAACATCAGTAGCTGTCTGTATGGAGGCTGGATGCTGAGTGGCCAAGCCCTAGCCTCACAATATATTCCCAGGTTCTAGACAGGCACAGAAGCAGGAGAGCCTCAAGGGCTTAACATTTCTCCCTGGTGTCCGGTGTGGGACAGAGGTCAGAGGGCACACCTCAAGGAGCATACACCAGTTATTCTTGAGGTATAAATTTATAGTTACATCTAACGGTTAAATGTGCATTTAGATGTAATTTTATTTAAAAAAAAAAAAAAAGTAGGAACCTAACCACAGTCCATTTGTCAGACCCTGCTACACAGGGAAGAGTATTAGCTAACCTGAGGGCAAAGTGGTAGCTCTACCACGCAGGGGGCAAACATCGCTTGCATAGGCTTTCACAGCTTCCTGGGTACTGCTATGTATTGCAGCTTCCATACATCAGTTCATGGTATTATATGATGCCCAATAAAGAATCTTTCAGTGTAGTGGAATGAGATGGGGTATGACCACCTTTCATTTAACGTTATCTAATAGCAAAGTATTTAATAGGACCGTCAAATTTGAAGACATTACTTTTTTTTTCCACAAAAAGACATGCTTTTCAGATTTGTTTACCTTCCCTGTGATACATGAATGTCAGTACTAAGCTAGAAGATAGCCCCCCCCAAAAAAAAATAAACATTCTATTTGCCCCCTCAAGGTAAAGGTGACATTTTAAAAGTGAGGGGAAAAGTACTACATTCTGAAAGAATTTTGAGCTATAGAGAAAGATTTTGAAAACAGATGTTTGCAAATGGAAACATGTGACTTTGCTGCCAAAATTAAATAAGCACACTATCTACTAAAAAAAAAAACAAACTTCATACCTTACACTTTAAAAACTTAGAAACATAATTTTCTAGGCTGTTTTAAAATCATCTATACAATGCGTTTCACAGGATTTGAACCCTTTGGTAAAAATGCAACAAAGGGCACCTTTCTGTTAACTATAAGACCACTAACTTACCGACATCATGAAAATGGAAATAATACCAGATGAATTTCAACAAAACCTTTCTATCATTGGATATGAAAAAAAGGTTATAATATCACCAATAGGGTCAAGTTTGCCCTTCATCCATCTGAATCTACTTATCTTTATTAGGTATCATTTTCAGCTTAGTTTTCATTAAAACCAAGTGTGAAAATATACTGGACTTATGACCCAAATTTTGAATCACTGATACAACCAAGATTTTCAAAACTGTAAAGTACACTCAATCAAGTTTTGTTCACTAATAATTATAACTATTAATAATGACAAAAGTGTATTCCATTAATGTTAAAATACTTTTAAAATAATTGTTATTGTTTCTCTTTCTTTGGATTTCTATTTTTGTATGTTTTATAATAAATATATTAATAGAATATTATATGCACAGATTTTTTTTTTTTGAGATTACTATTCTAAACTGTATAAGACTGTTGAGACACAAGTCCATTTTTGAAAGGATAAGTAGTAACTGAATGAGTTTAGGCTTCTTGCCACCCTCATGTGCAGGGTCTCTACACATGATTTAATCAGAATTAGGAAAAATTAAGTAACATGTATTTCTTCCACCAAAAGTTGTGGAGGAAAGTCACATAATCAGTTACCTCTGCTCTCAATAATTTTCCTTTAACTATTTGGCAGAAATCTACAAATAGAATCCATTCATACCTACATGATAACAAAAAGTCCTGTCTTCCATAAATCTAGATTAAACTCAGCAAATTTTTAATCCTATTCTTTCCAACTCCTTATTTAAAACATCCCAAACCAGCCATATTGATGAACGTGGGGAAGGGAGATTCTAAAAATGGTAAGACCCTTGCACAGTGGAACAAAAATACAACATCCATTATAAAGAGATCTTTTAGTTTAAAATAAGCTTATTACAAAATAAAATTCAACAGTTTGAAGAATGGACTCCTCATAAGGAAGCCAAACATCTTGAGATCAACCTTCACCTCTTTTGCAATATCTCCAAGCGATCCTTTTCCTCTGAGTAAAGATTTCCAGATTTTTCAGTCACTTGCCTCATTCACAGCCTCCAGCCACCAAAATGCGGTCTTTGAAAGAAGGGACTCCCCACCTCCACCACAGAGCATTAGCCAAAAGCTCCAGGCAGTTATTCACTCAGAGTGTAGTTGGCAGAGAGGGTTGGGGAAAGAGGAATTTCCTTCCTCTCATCTGCAGACAATCACCTTTCATCTTAAAGCGTAAATTTTGATTACTCAGATTATTTTAGCTTTCAGAGCCACAAGGGTTATTAGTGGTAATAAAATCATTCAGCCTTATAAAAAATTTTTTTAAAAAAGGATTCCAACCACAGTATTTAAGAATCTGACCTCACAGCACATTATCCACCCACTATGTAATTTACTCTCTGCTGTCAGTGTGATCCTTTTTTCATTTCTTTAGCTACATTTCAAAAAGAAAATGAAGTGATGTGACTGACCTCATCAGGGCAGAATTGTCTGCAGCCAAAGCATACTTGGGGGGTGGGGGCGGGAGGGGGTGTGTTTCATTTGTTGCTCTGTATAGATCTAACTGGCCCAAGTGAATGCCAAAATCAGCTTACCCTTATTCACACTGTACTTAAACCCAACCGCGAGAGCCAGCTAACTCTGGCTTTGGTGGGTCCTAAGCATGATCACCTGTTAAAGCAACAATTCTCTTCTCCTCCCCAGAGAAGAAATGAAATCCTTCCTATCAGCCAACTGTGTCCTCCTCACTACCTTGATGACTGTGGCTTTAAGTCATCTCTCAAGGACTCTGTCCTCACTATCTAACGGGTCTTTCAGAAACCTCCTTCCCTTAACTATCCCTCCTAAAATATGCTTTAAAGTTTGTGTTCACTTTTAATACTGTTCATTTCTAATATCTAAACCTTCATAAATCAATTGGCAAAAGCTACTATTTTCAAGAGGCGTCTAGCATTTCTAGGAAAATGCATGTTGGCATATCTATGATACAGCTGCATTCTTTGTGAATCCATGTCTATCTCTGGAACGAGGAATCAGGTTTTCAAAGAGCCCAGTGAGGCATGTGGAAATCCAAGCAGGCACTAGGAAAAGAACTTTTCTCAAAGAAGTTACAAAAGTGTGCAGATACTCTAACTCCATATTTCTTTTAATTCCACATGCAGAGACTGGGAAGCCTTTGGGAAACAAAATATTTCTAAACATCGTAATTAGTGAAATTACATTTCTTTTTTTCTTTTTCCTTATATGCTTCTCCATTCTCCAAAATATCTACCACAAACTTGGGATTTTTATAATCAGATTTTTTGAAAGCACATGAAGTAAAGTGGAAAGATTTTCTTCCTATTACGGCTGGTTTAAAGCATACATTATCTGAATTTTAGAGGATTTGGTTTTCAGAATGATTCCTCCAAAATAAATGTGTGGTATATCCAAAATATAAATTATGTCTGCTTTATATAAAGATTTCTTTTAATTAACCATATTGCAAATTGCTTGCAGTTAGAGTCACTAAATCACCACTCTGCTTGAATCTCTCTTTTCCTGGTTGTACCTAGTCAAGTATTTAACGAAATGAAAAAGCATAGCAAAGAAGTACTATACATCAATTGCTTTGAACATTTTGTTCAATAGTCTTTTGAGGAATACAACTTTATTTTTCATAATTAAATAACCCTCTACTTCTATACACTTTTAACAGATAATATTCACGACCTTCTGCTGCTAAAAACAAGTGGATAATGCTAGTATGTTTTCTTCAAGTAAATATTTTGGAAATTTTGCAGAGGGGTAAAATGGGAACAGAAAGGAGATGGAGGCAGCTAATCATTGGTTATATATAGCACATATATGAAGGACAAAGGTGTAAGTTTGGTAAGAAAAAAGGAAAATAAATTTTCAGAGCTGTTTTGTTTTTTAAAAAAATAGAATCTATTCAACAGCTGAATTTGAAAAGCAGTTTACCAGTTGTTACAGTAAATATATTCAAAGTGAATCATATAACCACTAATTAGGTTTGAATCACTCAAGTGTACATTTGCTGTGACAACAGTTTTCCCTTTACAGATCATCCCTCTATTTATAAAAGAGCTGAAAATTAACATTTCCTGCTTTTGTCAAACTGAAGCATCTTTCAATAGTTCTCAGTAAACATCTGAAGGATTCCTGCATCCTGAGATCATCTGGCCATTATGTTTTCAAGTGTTGTCTCTCTTCAAGAACTGAGTGAGGCGCGCAGAACAAGTGATTGCAGATTCTTTGTAAAATAGCAACAAGAACATAACAAAAATACCCAATGGAAAAGAGATCATGGGTTACCATTCACGGCAGATGGGAATCAAAGTAATTTGACAGTGGAAGTTTTCATTCTGTTTTGCACATGACTAACCACAAGTAAAGCCTGAGCCCCAGAGAAATAAAATGCAAGATTGCATGGCTGTGTTTTTAATACAGTGATTATTAGTAGATCCAGATTTAAACAGATTTTTCTCTTCCTGATTGAAATAGTTTCTTGAAGAAAGTTTTAAGAGCATGTGCTGTTCAGTACCAAATAAAGCCTAATGCCCACTCATTTTCACAAGTATTACTCTAAAATGGGGACAGTTTTCTGGGTTAATTTTATTATATCATCAACCAAACTGCTATCTGGAATGAAAGTGCTCTTCCCTGGGACTCTCAGTTGAAGATGTTAAAAATAGGAGGAATGGTCTCATTCTACTGTGGAACTGATGTTCTCTACTCTCTCACAAATAAAAGAGCTGTTTGGGCCCTAAAACTCACTACTTGTTAGTGAACATCTTAAGATCTATAGCACAGTCTCAGTTCTTGGAGTGAATAAAGTAATGCTATGTCACTGGATTTCCTCAGTTCTCCAAGTGGCAGCTACACAGGCAATTGCATAGAGGTCAACCATCTAGAAGATGTTTCCTACTTATTTTCTGAGAACATTCTTATTTTCATATCTTATTCTTCCAAGGGTTTTTTTTTCTGCTTTTTTTTTTTTCCTTAAAATTTCCACACTTCCTCATGCTTCTCACAAGCTTTATGATTAAATTGATAATCTCTCAAGTTGAATTCTTGGTGACAAATCATCCTGAAACCGATATTAAATTGACACTTTCTGAGCTCACTTATTAAGGGAAGGATGTTCCTATCCTTTGACTCTCCCTGCCATCATTATCTCCTCTCATCTTTAATCATTTTACCTTCTCCAACACCCTCTGTATGTTACCATCAATCCAGTGCTGTCCCCTGTCCCTGGCACAGCTTACACCTACCTTCATCCTTCACTGTTGAAACAGTGCTCATTCTTCAAGGACTTGTTCAAATAACACCTCCTCCCTGTAGCTTTCCCCCACAATAGTTTATTTATAATTACATTATATTTTGGCTAATAAACAGCCCTTTCCCACCTGGAAAATTTGTCCGCTGTGATAAAATTCTAAAGATACACTGGCAGATAGGTGAAGGTGAAAAGGGATACATACCTAGCTAGCCAGGTCAATTGAACCAGTCTTACTAATCAATAAGGCAGTCAATGTCAGAGCTAAAACACCTTCACAATCAATACCTCTCCTAAGGCACCCATTAGTCAGCCTTATATTTGTTGTAGTTTTGGGTCGACTCTCTTACTTACCATGATAATCTCAAGGGTTTATTTATACTCGGAACTCAGCATCTGGTCAGTATCTACTGCTTACTCAGTACTTAACAAATGTATGTTGAAATTGGCTGAATATTTGGACTCTACATACTGGACATAAAAGAACACTTTATGTAGCAAAACATATACAATAGAAGGAAATCTGAGGAAATGATGAAAATAACACTCAGGTAGATTAGAAAAGACTTCTGTTCTAGTTTGAGTTCCACCACCTATGTCACTTTGAAGATGAGGCTTTCATTTCCATGCACATAAAACAGAGAACTTTAAGGAACTTCTCCACTGACTTTCAACTCTTCTGTAAAATGAAACATAGTAGAATATATCAAAGCATTTTGAAAATTCAGTCTCAATGTGGACTAAAATCACCAACACAGAGAAGGAAAACACGCCAGTCTGTAAACCAATTAGTTGTGTAAAGTTTGATTTATATATATAAGTCTAGAAAAGAGGAGTTAATATGCAACTTAACTGTCTGTAATTATGGAAGTTCCCACGATGTGGAAGTCAGTAGTAACCAGTTTCCCATCTTCATAGAAAAAAAAAAGATGAAAGGAAATAACAGGACATTATTTAAGGAAAAAGAAGTGATTTTTTTGTTGCTGTTGTTTTGATGGACAAAAGAACATTTCACTGCAAGAATGATTCCAAACAGTGGAACAGGCTTTCAAGAAGGTAGAAAAACCTCCCCGGTGTAAATTATTTTAAATAGCGTTGACCATCAATTATTATTACAAAATCTAAGTAACAACATTGTTAATAAATGAACTCAAGGCTGAAAGATTCTCTTTGATGCCCCTGCCTCAAAGCCATAGAAGACTAACAATGCAGTTTAAGATGCTGTAGAGACAAAATGAGTTTCCAAAGGAAAAGGTAATTTGCTCCAAGAATTAAGTGCTAAGCACTCACAGACTCTGTGATGCTAAACCCCTGCCCAAGACTTTACATTTCATTTAAGAGACAAACCGTCATGATATTCAGCTTTACTAGACTGGGGTTAAGAGTTGTGTTTGTTAATTGAAAAGCAGTCTGTTTATAAAATGGTCCTCATTCTGACAATGTATTTTAATGGTCAGTTTTAGCTAATGTTTCACATGACAGCAACATTAACACAACCAATGTTTCTGAGTTTTTTAATCACGCAAATTTCAGAAAAGAATCTTTTCAAAAGACAGTTCCTATATATGGCTTTAATCAAGCAATGAACAGATCGTCCAAGAAGATGATAAAATACAATAAAAAATATAATAAAACTCTGCTCTCCAGAGTTGCCTCTTTTTAATCAAAACAACTTAAGCATGTGGAAAAAAAAAGTTGGTTTTTTTTTCTATAGAAACTACGTATATGATTTTCCTACTCAACTACCCCTCTTTCTAAATAAATCTATAAAAATAGTGCCATTTATTCATTTGAAAATTAGTTATTGTACTTAAGGCATGGCAAATCAGTAAAACCGAAGACAATCTACTGCACAGAACAGTGAAGTTTTGCTTTGGCCTCAGTTAAAGAACTGACCATGTTAGATTGTTGTGTGAAAAAAAAAAAAAAAAGACAGAAGACAAGAGGAAAAAGTAGGAGGAGGAAAAAAAGAAGTGAAGAGTGAAGAAGGATAAGAAGCAGAAACAATAATAATAACCCAAAGAAGTTATCTATCTTGCTGCTAAGCATCAGAGATGAGAATTTTAGAATTGATTCTGGTTTCATATATATATATATATATATATATATATAATATATACAAGTAAATATATATATACACACACATATATCTATAATATATAAGTATATTTTCTGACAACTTTGTTAAAATTTATGCAAAACTACAGAAAACCAAAGATAAAGAAAAATCCTGAAGAAGCCAGAGGGAAAAAACACCTTACCTACAGAGGAACAATGGCACGAAAGAATGACATGGACTCCTCCTGAGAAACCATGTAAGCAAGCGGGTAAAGTGGAACATTTAAAGTGTTGTGAGAAAGAAACCACCAACCAAGAATGCGGTACCCTGCAAAATTATCCTTCAAAAATGAAGAAGAAATAGTTTATGAGACAAAAAAAAAAAAATTAAGGGAATTTGTTGGCCATAGACCTGTCTTGCAAGAAGTGTTTTAAGAAGTTCTTAAGAAAGAAGGAGAATAATATAGGTCAGAAACTCAGATCTACATATAGTGAGGAAGAACGCTGAAGAAGGAAGAAGTGAAGGTAAAATAGAACATGAAATATGTTGATTTATACCAGCATTAACAGTCTTAGATGATACTCTGCTAGACATATGGCATAAAGTATAAAAGAAAATGAAAGATATGCATATATAAACATGAAATAATTATAGAAATATGGGGGGTTTTTTGATAGGGCATTTGCCTATGGATTTCCATTACACTGAATATAAAAGTGGAAAGAGCTTTTAAATCTCTCTCAAGGGTTAAAATTCTATTAATATGCAGATAATCAAAAACTCTTATGATTATGTAAAGCAGATAGAATAAGGCATCAGAGATCTACTTCCTTAACGTGGGTATTGAATTTTTGACTTTGTTGCTTATAGTTACACTCAGTGGTGTGCTGCTTAATGTTTAACAGCCAGCTCTGTGAGCCACTCCAGCACATCATGCTTTCCTCCACTTCAGACCAAAGTATTCAGCTTTCATTGCTATCAATTTGCCCCTTGTTACTGATAAAGCCAAAGCTTTTTCAACAACATATTCACCAAGAAAACTGCCATCTTTGATGAACCACCTAATTAACTGTAATCTAATTAGAAATCAGAAATTTAGTCAGTGTTGTTACTCCATTAAAATAATGGTTAAGTCCCTGAGATTTTAGGTGCTCAGATTTAAATCCTGTTACTAACTCTTAGGAAACATGATTTTGAGCTTGACATGTAACCTCTCTAAAGCTTTTTCCACATCTCTAAACTGAACATACCAGGCCTGCCTTACTATTGCATAAAAATTAAATAATCCATGTAAAGTACATCCAATGATCGCTATATGTGCATGGCACACAGAAAAACAATCATTTCTATCAGCTATTTTTACTCTTTGAAAAGAACAAGAGTATTTACAGTTATAAATATCTGAAATAATAGTCTCTTACGTGTAAAAATGAATTCACTTTACTGAGTTATTTATAGTGGCACTTTCAATTTATTTTCAAAAGTGAACAAGTACATTTAATTTAAAATTAATAAGACCATTATTGTGTATTCATTAAAATTTCATGTGATTATTGGAAGCATTTACAAGGTATGCAATGGCCTCATTATATAGAAAAGACAGTAATTAAGCCTTAATAAATGGAATTTTAAATAATCACTTATAAAAATATATTATTAAATTTGAGATCTCATGTTAAAATCTATCAATAATTTCTATTTACTAGAGACAAAGTAAGAAATTATATGTTTTGTGAATATTTAAACAAATAGAATTAATTTTAGAAATGGATGACAAAAGATAAGTCTTCTAGTCAGAGACAGTCTCCTGCCTGCTAGGAAACTGAAATGCAATCAGGAGATTCTGTTGATGTTCTTCTCTGCATCTTCTCCTTTTTCAATAATCAAGGTCATTATTTAATAATGTCAATGGAGTCTCTTTTTTCTCCCTCAAACACTGACAATAAATGGCAAGTTTATTCATGTGTTATCACAGAGGTCAGTGCATAATTTGCATCGCTGATAATACCTGTGTGATTTAATTTGATCAGCAGGTAATCTGTCTGGCTTTATTTTTTCCAATTATTTGTGATTTTGCAAGAGAAGAGGCAATGTTTAATTTTGTTTCTTTACTTTAAAACATTTCATCACTTAAGAAGCTAAATCACAAATTCCATGAAGATACCATGAGTATTTTGTGTACATTTTTCCGGCTGCTAGCACAGTGTCTGGCACATAAGTGGGAAAGGAAGGAAGGAAGGAAGGAAGGAAGGAAGGAAGGAAGGAAGGAAGGAAGGAAGGAAGGAAGGAAGAAAGAAAGAAAGAAAGAAAGAAAGAAAGAAAGAAAGAAAGAAAGAAAGAAAGAAAGGAAGAAAAGAGGGAAAAAAGGAGGGAGGGAGGAAGGAAGGAAGGAGGAGAGAAAGAGGGAAAGAAAGAGAGAGAGAAAGGGAGGGAGGAAGGGAGGGAAGGCAAATAAAGGAATTAGTACCAAATTATCTTTAGAAATAACTATAATTGTTTACAGCACTGCTTTCTTACTTCAATGGTTAGCTCCTTTAACTTTCCTTCATAGTACTTCTTATAGTTTGAAATTACATGTTTATGTGATTGTTTGATTATAATCCCCACTAGACTGTTTTGCCTACAATGATACTTCCAAGTTCCAACGAAACACAGACCAGGCACATAGCAGGCTCAGGAAACACTGATCAAGGGAGGAAAGCCTCTTGTTTGGGTACCTTGGTTAATTAGCTGGTATCAGAGCCCTACTATAAGACTCAATGCCTTATTTTATACAACAAGAAAACCCAGCAATAAAAAGCAAATCTATTTGAATGTCTATTACAATGAATGCATAATCCCCAAGAATTTCAGTTATCCTTTGAGCATGGAAAATCTTTAGAGATGAAGTTTCAGGTCAGTTTCCCTGAATAAGCATGATGTACAGGGTGGCACTTGTATACCCAATCAGACATTTTAAAAATACATAATATGTTAAATATTCTAAAATATACAACATATTATAAATTGTATGATTTTAAATGCTCTATTTCTCACCAGCTAAATAGGCTCCAATTATTGGCCCAAATATTTTCTCTTACTTTTAGAGACAGGACTGGTAATAGATATCAAAACATGTGTATGTTCAAGTAACACTGTGCACCACAAAGTTGGCTATAATTGGTGGTCCATTTGAAGCAGTATAATCAACACATAGCCCTACACATGTGACCTTTGGGTCTCTTCTTATGTCCCAAGGGAAAACACTGGAAAATTTCCCATACACAAACTAGTACACTTTTTCACATATTTTCCTCTCTCCTCTCAAAGGTGAGATAATTTCAAACTGAACAATAAGCATCTCAACAATATAAGGCAACAATAGCAATAATAATGGCTAACAATTATTGAAGGTCTATTATATCCTAACACTGTGTTAACTTCTTATTCCTTATAGTTATTCTTCAAAACAACACTGAAAGTAAACATAAGCCTCATTTTAGTATTTTTCTCAAAATCACATGGGTAAAAAGGAGGCACAGCTGGTATTTTTACCCAAATGCATGAGAATACAGCCAAGTCTCTCAATCTTGGCACTACTGACATTTAGACCAAATAATTCTTTGTTGTGAGTAGGTTATCCATTAAATGTTAGTAGCACCCTATGCCCAGTTGTAATAACCAAAAATGTCTCCAGACATTGTCAACGTCCCATGGGGGGAAAACTCTCACCCTCCAATCCCTCACCTATCTTAGTCCATCATCCCCTACCCCTACCCTCTACTCCCAGTGAGAACCACTGGGATACAAAACCCAAGGTTGTTACTCTCTGTGGTTCCCTTCTGCCAAGAAGGGAAACTAATGAGTCCAGAATTCATTTAACCTACTTTAGTATTAACTAAAAAACAGGTATACATTTGTATCGTAATTTAACCACAGATATACACTCATTCTGTTCTATTTCTGGATTTATGTTTCTATTTCACTGATCTATTATTATTCTATCCTCATTACATGGGAGTGTATATATATATATATATGATATAGAAACGTGTATATTTCTGTGGTCTCTCTAGTCTCTTCTGTTAGTCTACTATTCTGCGTACATAGTAATGTCATATTGTCTTGCCTTCTGTAGATTTATAGTAACTCTTTTTTTAATGAATGTTTCTCTTTTTCCTATTTATTTATTTATTTATTTATTTATTTATTGGCTGTGTTGGATCTTCATTGTTGTGTGCGGGCTTTCTTTAATTGCAGAGAACAGGGACTACTCTTCATTGCGGTGCACAGGCTTCTCTTTGTGGTGGCTTCTCTTATTGTGGAGCATGGGCTCTAGGTGCACAGGCTTCAGTAGTTGTGGCACATGGGCTCAGTAGTTGTGGCGAACAGGCTTAGTTGCTCTGCAGCATGTGGGATCTTCCCAGGCCAGGGATCAAACCAATGAACCAATGTACTCTGCTTTGGCAAGCGGATTCTTAACCACTGTGCCACCAGGGAAGTCCCTATAGTAACTTTTGAAATCAAGTCCTGTAACTCTTCCAACTTTGTTCTTTTTTAAGATTGCTTGGGCTGATCTAGGTTGTTTGCATTTTCATACACATTTTGAATCACCTTATGTATTTCTTCAAAGTAGCCTACTGAGATTTTGGTAGGAATTGGATCTATAGATCAATTTAGGTAGAATGGAAAACTAAACAGTATGACTTTTTCAATCCATGAACATGATATCTTACATTTATTTAGGATTCCTATAATTCCTCTCGGCTGTTTTGTAATTTTCCATGTAGAGGTCTTACATATCTTTCATTAGATCTACTCCTTAGGAGTTGATCTTTTTAAATACCATTATAAATGGTGTTAATTTTTAACCTTATTTTCAAATAGTTTGTCAAAAGTACATAGTAATGCAATTGATTTATTTGTTAATCTTATACTCTCAGAAAGACGGCGGCGAAGTAGAAGGACGTGGAGTGCATCCCTCTCCACAGATGCATTAGGAATACACCAAAAGATGCAATAATTCCCACAGAGAACCAGCTGAACACCAGCAAACGACCTCAGACACCAGAAAGGACTGCAAAGATCCCGACATAACCAGTAGGGAGGCATTTGCGACAGTTCAAAGAGGGTGAAGCGGCTGAGCTGTGGCACACGGGAGGGAGTGAGAAACACACGGAGGGTCCACACCACGGCTCAGCGTGCCTGGACTGAGATGTCGATTCGCAGCTGAACAGGGGGTCTAGAAGAGGGAGCATGGGAACGGAAGAGCTGGTTCAGGGTGAGAAACATTGTTGGTGGTGGGGAGACAGACCAAGGGGACAGGAGAGAAGAGGTCCGCAGTGAGGAGTGCCTACCGCAGAGAGCCGCAAGACCATAGTGGTGGCTGGATACTGCTGACCCACAAGCAGCGGGGAGGAGCCGCGGGTGTAGCCTCTCTCTCAGCACCTGCAACAGACAGAGGAAGGACCCCTGTGGGCCAAGCTAATGCACTCAGGGATAACAAAGGCCCCCAGGTGGGGCTGACTTAGAGTGCCTGCAGCCGAGAGCCAAAAGCCCCACAAAGTGCCCCAACTCTGAGACATTCTGTTTACACCTGAGCCACCGGAGTCCCTCTGCAACAGGTGCCTCCACACCCAACTGAACTGCTGAGTCCCAGACAGGGCGCCACTGTTCACTAACTCCCAGGGGAAGGAACCACTATTGTACCCTCTCCCTCCCCACACACCAGCACTTACAGATGAACAATAAAGGAAGCTCTGCTGGTCGCAGAATAATACAAAAAACCCAAGGCGGGTAGAAAGACACTTACAGCTGAGATCCCAAGGAAACAGAAATATTAGTATTGAGTCTATTGAACTGGTCCATTCTGGGGTAATAGTTTTTTGTTTTTTGTTTTTTGTTTTTTGTTTTTAATTATGATCTTAGTCCTAAGGTATCCACAAGTTTTTATAACATATATTTCTATTCCATTTTTTATTCTATTTTTATTTTTAGCCTTTTTATATACTTCTATTTCTAAGGTTTTTGTAGAGCTAACTGTATCTCTCCTACCCTCTTTTCATGTCGATCTTTTATACATTTCTAGTTCTTTCTTTTTAATTTCATATTTCCAGTCACACGACACTCTTCTGTTGCCCTGTCTTCTATCCTTCTTTAGTTTATTTTATCTTAATATACTTATAAGCAATATTATAGGTCTGCTCTGTCTCCTTGCTTTATTCTGCAGATGACACCCTGCTTTGGTATTTATTATTAGGTTTTTGTCTTTATCTTAGTTCTAAGTATAATTGTCTGATTTCATTCTGAGAAGCTTCAGTCTGTCTGGTGGTACTCTAGGTCTTTATTATATATGATCTTAGCTTTCAATATCTCCCTGGATTTGTGTTTCTGTGTGTGTGGTGTTATTTGTTTGTCTCTCTTTGCTTTTGTTTCTGTTTTGTTCTGTTTTGGTTTTGAATATCTGTTCGTTTTCTCTTTGAATGTCTGATAGCATACTGGGAATCTTCTATCAGGTCTTTCTAATTCCTTATGTTCTATTGGATTCAGTATTTGTGTGTCCTATATGTGTATGTGTTTCCTTAACTTAGTATTTGTTTGACTCAACACACTGCCATTACTCTGGGACTTGGACCGTCTTCTTTAAACCCCTTTATAGCTGGGACAAGCAACCTCTGAAGTTTGGACTACCGTGAGAAAACAAAGAAACACAATGCAGGCAAAGGAGCAGGAAAAAAACCCACAAGACCAAATAGATGAAGAGGAAATAGGAAAACCACCTGAAAAAGAATTCAGAGTAATGATAGTAAAAATGATACAAAATCTCAATAACAAAATACAGAAAATACAAGAAACAGTTCATAAGGACTCAGAAGAACTAAAGAACAAACAAACAGCAATGGACAACAAAATAACTGAAATCAAAAATCTCTAGATGGTATAAACAGCAGAATAACTGAAGCAGAAGAACAAATAAGTGAGTTGGAAGGTAGAATGGGGGAAATAACTGCCACAGAGAAGGATAAAGAAAAAAGAATAAAAAGAATGGAAGACAGTCTCAGAGACCTTGGTGATAATATTAAGTGCACCAACACTCAAATCATAGGCTTCCCAGAAGAAGAAGAAAAAAAAGAAAGTGTCTGAGAAAATATTTGAAGAGGTTATACTGGAAAACTTCCCCAACATGGGAAAGGAAATAATTAACCAAGTCCAAGAAGCTCAGAGAGTCCCATACAGAATAAACCCAAGGAGAAATACACCGAGGCACATATTAATCAAACTAGTGAAAATTAAACACAAAGCAAAAATATTAAAAGTAGCAAGAGAAAAGCAACAAATAACACATAAGGGAAAACCCATAAGGATAACAGCTGACCTTTCTGCAGAAACTCTGCAGGCCAGAAGGGAATGGCAGGATATACTGAAAGAGAAAAACCTACAGCCAAGAATACTCTACCCAGCAAGAATCTCATTCAGATTCGACGGAGAAATCAAAATCTTTCCAGACAAGCAAAAGTTAAGAGAATTCAGCACCACCAAACCAGCCTTACAACAAGTGCTAAAGGAACTTTTCTAAGTAGGAAACACAAGAGAAGGAAAAAACCTACAAAAACAACCCCAAAACAATTAAGAAAATGAAAATAGGAACATACATGTCAATAATCACCTTAAATGTAAATGGATTAAATCCTCCAACCAAAAGACACAGACTGGCTGAATGGATACAAAAACAAGACCCTTCTATATGCTGCCTACAAGAAACCCACTTCAGACCAAGGGATACATATAGACTGAAAGGAAAGGGATGGAAAAAGATATTCCATGCAAATGGAAGTCAAAACAAAGCTGGAGTAGCAATACTCATATCAGACAAATTAGACTTGAAAGTAAAGACTATTGCAAGAGACAAGGAAGGACACTACAAAATGATCAAGGGATCCATCCAAGAAGAACATATCACAATGGTAAATATCTATGCCCCCAACATAGGAGCACCTCAGTACATAAGGTAAACGCTAACAGCCATAAAAGGGGACATCGACAGTAACACAATAATAGTGGGAGATTTGAACACCCCACTTACATCAATGGACAGATCATCCAAACAGAAAATAAAGACACCCAAGCTTTAAATGACACATTAGACCATCTCGACCTAATTGATATTTACAGGACATTCCATCCAAAAACTACAGAATACACTTTCTTCTCAAGTGCACACTGAACATTTTCCAGGATAGATAACATCTTGGGTCACAAATCAAGCCTCAGTAAATTCAAGAAAATTGAAATCATATCAAGCATCTTCTCAGACCACAACACCATGAGACTAGATATCAATTACAGGAAAAAAATTGCAACAAATACAAACACATGGAGGCTAAACAATACTCTATTAAACAACCAAGAAATCACTAAAGAAATCAGAGAGGAAATCAAAAAATATCTAGAAAGAAATGACAATGAAAGCACAACAACCCAAAACCTATGGTATGCAGCAAAAGCAGTTCTAAGAGGGAAGTTTATAGCAATACAGTCCCACCTTAAGAAACAAGAAAAATATCAAATAAACAACCTAACCTTACACCTAAAACAATTAGAGAAAGAAGAACAAAGAAACCTCAGGGTGAGCGGAAGGAAAGAAATCATAAAGATCAGAGCAGAAATAAATGAAAAAGAAAGGAAGGAAACAATAGCAAAGATTAACGAAACTAAAAACTGGTTCTTTGAGAAGATAAACAAAATTGATAAACCATTAGCCAGACTCATCAGCAAACAAAGGGAGAAGATGCAAATCAACAGAATTAGAAACGAAAAAGAAGTAACAACGGACACCACAGAAATACAAAACATCATGAGAGACTACTACAAGCAACTATATGCCAATCAATTGGATAACCTGGAAGAAATGGATACATTCTTAGAAAAGTACAATCTTCCAAGACTGCACCAGGGAGAAATAGAAACTATGAACAGACCAATCACAAGTACGGAAATTGAGGCTGTGATTAAAAATCTCCCAACAAACAAAAGCCCAGGGCCAGATGGATTCACAGGCAAATTCTATCAAACATTTAAAGAAGAGCTAACACCTATCCTTCTCAAACTCTTCCAAAATATTTCAGAAGGAGGAACCCTCCCAAACTCATTCTACAAGGCCACCATCACCCTGATACCAAAACCAGGCAAAGGTGTCACAGAAAAAGAAAATCACAGACCAATATCACTGATGAATATAGATGCAAAAATCCTCAACAAAATACTAGCTAACAGAATCCAGCAGCACATTAAAAATTTCATACACCATGATCAAGTGGGGTTTATCCCTGGGATGCAAGGATTCTTCAATATATGCAAATCAATCAACGTGATACATCATATCAACAAATTGAAGGCTAAAAACCATATGATCATCTCAATAGATGCAGAAAAAGTGTTTGACAAAATTCAACATCCATTTATGATAAAAACTATCCAGAAAATGGGCATAGAAGGAAATTACCTCAACATAATAAAAGCCATATATGAGAAACCAAAAGCCAGCATCATTCTAAATGGTGAAAAACTGCAAGAATTCCCTCTAAGAACAGGAACAAGACAAGGGTGTCCACTCTCACCAGTATTATTCAGCAAAGTTTTGGAAGTTTTAGCCACAGCAATCAGAGAAGAAAAAGAAATAAAAGGAATCCAAATTGGAAAAGAAGTAAAATTGTCACTATTTGCAGATGACATGATAATATACATAGAAAACCCTAAAGACTCTATCAGAACACTGCTAGCACTAAATGATGAATTTAGTAAAGTAGCAGGATACAACATTAACGCACAGAAATCTCTTGCATTCCTATACACTAACAATGGAAGAGCAGAAAGAGAAATTAAGGTAACTCTCCCATTTACCATTGCAACAAAAAGAATAAAATACCTAGGAATAAACCTGCCTAAGGAGGCAAAAGATCTGTATGCAGAAAACTATAAGACACTGCTGAAAGAAATCAAAGACAACACAAACAGATGGAGGGACATACCGTGTTCTTGGGTTGGAAGAATCAACATTGTAAAAATGACTGTACTACCCAAAGCAATTTACAGATTCAATGCAATCCTGATCAAATTACCAATGGCATTTTTCACAGGACTAGAACAAGAAATCTTACGATTTGTATGGAAACGCAAAAGACCCCGAATAGCCAAAGCAATCTTGAGAAGGAAAGATGGAGTTGGTGGAATCAGGCTTCCTGACTTCAAACTATACTACAAGGCCACAGGGATCAAGACAGTATAGTACTAGCACAAAAATAGAAAGGAAGATCAATGGAACAGAGTAGAGAACTCAGACATAAGCCAAAGCACATATGGACAGCTTATCTTTGACAAAGGAGGCAAGAATATACAATGGAAAAAAGACAGCCTCTTCAATAAGTGGTGCTGGGAAAACTGCACAGCAACATGTAAAAGAATGAAATTAGAACACTTCCTAACAACCATACACAAAAATAAACTCCAAATGGATTAAAGACCTAAATGGAAGGCCAGACACTATAAAACTCCTAGAGGAAAACATAGGCAGAACACTCTATGACAACCATCAAAGCAAGGTCCTTTTTGATCCACCTTAGAATAATGGAAATAAAATCAAGAATAAACAAATGGGACCTCATGAAACTTGAAAGCTTTTGCACAGCAAAAGAAACCATAAACAAGACAAGAAGGCAACCCTCAGAATGGGAGAAAATACTTGCCACCAAAGCAACAGACAAAGGATTAATCTCCAAAATATACAAGCAGCTCAGGCATCTTAATACCAAAAAAGCAAATAACCCAATCCGCAAATGGGTGGAAGACCTAAATAGACATTTCTCCAAAGAAGACATACCGATGGCCAACAAACACATGAAAAGATGCTCAACATCACTAATCATCAGAGAAATGAAAGTCAAACCCACAGTGAGGTATCACCTCACACTACTCAGAATGGCTATCATCAAAACATCTAGAAAAAAATAGATGTTGGAGAGGGTGTGGAGAAAAGGGAACTCTCCTGCACTGTTGGTGGGAATGTAAAATGGTACAGCCACTATGGAAAACAGTTTAAAAATTCCTTCAAAAACTAAAAATAGAACTATCGTATGACCCAGCAATTCCACCTTGAGCATATACCCTGAGAAATCCATAATCCCAAAAGAAACATTTATCACAATGTTCATTGCAGCACTGTTTACAATAGCCAGACATGGAAGCAAGCTAAATGCCCATCAACAGATGAATGGATAAAGAAGATGTGGCACACATATACAATGGAATATTACTCAGCCATAAAAATGAATGGAATTGAGTTATTTGTAGTGAGGTGGATGGACCTAGAGTCTCTTATACAGAGTGAAGGAAGCCAGAAAGAGAAAAACAAATATCGTATGCTAACTCATATATATGGAATCTAAAAAAAATGGTACTGATGAACCCAGTGACAGGGCAAGAATAAAATTGCAGATGTAGAGAATGGACTTGAAGAAATGGGGTGGGGGGTGAAGGGGAAGTTGGGACGAAGTGAGAGAGTAGCATTGACATATACACACTACCACATGTAAAATAGATAGCTAGTGGGAAGCTGCTGCATAACACAGGGAGATCAACTCGATGATGGGTGATGACTTACAGGGCTGGGGTAGGGAGGGTGGGAGGGAGTTGTGGGAGGGAGGGGATATGGGGATCTACATATAAATACAGCTGATTCACTTTGTTGTACAGCAAAAACTGGCACAACAGTGTAAAGCAAGTATATTCCAGTAAAGAGCTTTAAAAAAAAAGGAGTATGTTCTAATGAAATTTCATTTATGTGAATTTCAAGAACAGGCAAAACTAGTCAATAGCAAAAGATGTGGAAACTGATTGCTTTCCAAAGAAAGGGAACTGGTGGAAGAAGGGCTCAGCGAAATCTGTGATGGGAATGTTCTATATTTTGATAGAGTTATTGGTTATGTGACTGTACACATTTCTCAAAATCCATTGCACTCTACCGTTTAAGATTTATTTCACTAAATGTAGATAACTTCAATAAAATTTTTAAATAGAATACAGAAACAATTAATAAATCAGGCAAAATTAATCTGAAGTGGTAAAATCCAAGACAGAGGTTACCCAAAGCATGGAATTGTGACTTAAGAGACATATGAGGCAGGTTCTGCAGTACTGATAATGTTCTGTGTCTTGATCCGGGTCCTGGTTGTGCTGCTATGTTTACTGTGTGAAATTTCAAATACACTGATGATATGGACATTTTTTTAATATATTGTACTTCAATACAATCTGCATTTAAAATTTTTGTTGCTAGTCCTCACAAAAGGCCTCTCCATCAATTCCTAACCAGAAATGCATATACTGTGTCACCGATACATCGGAACGTAAGGAGGTTGCTAGCTGTACCACCACATTGTGCATAATAACCTCCTAGTGGAAAAGCTTTAACCTGTTACTATGACAGCGTGCTTTGACTATGGCATTCACAGAGAATAAATCTTTTCAATTTAATCCGTCCAGTTGCTTTGTTATTAAAGATGACAAGGAAGCAACAGCGAGCATCACTAGAGAAATCACAGCAATATACATCTGTCACATTATAATGCAGTGGGATCAGAGATCATTCAGGAGTGTCATAATGGTAATTTCAGAAAACCAAATACTATTTATGTGATAACATCCACCTGTATCCCTTTGAGTTTCATTTTCAATTTGCTGCCTCTTTACATCTATTCAAAACTGAAGCATCAAATGTCATTAAATACTATGTAAATAAGTTAGGCCTGACTGTGAAGGATCAGAAGCTGACTGGGACACTTCTGGGGCCAGAAGATTCTATTTTAACAACACCCATATGGTCCTTGAAGCACAGCTTAAGCATTTTGATAGACATGCCAAGATTCAGCTAAGGAGATAGACTTTTACCACAGATGAAAGTGTCTCCCAATGAAAGAACAGATTAATGGAAGTGTCAGTTAGGGTTCTTTGGTTGCAATCTATAGAAACTCATTCTGGCTAACATATGCAAAAAAAGAGAGAAATTGTTATCTACTGATTTGGGAATTGTTCACTGGATTAAGGTGAGGAAGGATAACAAGGCATCTGTGGAGGAATGCTGAAACTGTGTATTGGATTCTGCTTGGCCCCACCTCACATCCTCTTGGGCCAACTTTTCATTCCAGTCATTGCTACAGAAAGCAGCTACACAGGTGTAATGTGACAGCCCCTTCTGTATGGGGATTTTTCTGCCCCATAGGATGCTTACGACAGCCCACTCAGCCATTCTGGCACATAAACAAAAATACAGAAATGTGAAGCAGGTAGCAATTCATGTGGCAACCAACAGTCATGAGCTGCTGGGAAAATGTTACCCTCTTTCATCCCCCAACTGGATAATTTTGTGCTGCTTTCTACGTGGTTGCACATATAGTTCCCAGCATGATTAAGCCTCAGTTGCCTAGAACAGTGATCAGCTCACCTTGAACGGTGCAGCTCTGACTGCCCTCTCCTTCCTTTCCTGTTTTACCCTCTCTGTCCTCTACAACTGTTGCTTGGAACTACTTCCCTAAACACGTTACCTGCCCACAAGCACTGTACCAGGTTCTACTCTTTTAGGGAAAAGTAAGCTAAAATAAAAGTTATCTACAGGGCTCTGTGGCTGCCAGGGCGAATGCATTTCAAATCTCTTCAGTCATCTTTGTGCCTTTGCTCATGAGTTGAATCCTGGGACGGCACACCACTGGCCAAGCTTGGATCCCACGCCCACTCCTTGCACATGAAGAGTCAGGCATGCTAGATGGTCCCTCAGAGTGGGAAGACATACTTCAAGGGAAAGAAAGAAAAGAGAAGGGGAAGAAAGGAAAGGGAAAAGGAAAGAAAATTTGCTCTTCCTATATCTCTCTATGTGTCCAAAACATTGCATTAAAAACCCAAGGAACAAACTCATCAGAGTGTGATTATTTAACAGCACATATAACATTATATTTACAATTTACTTTACTAAGTGTTTGAGATTATAGGTCACTTCCACTTATGGCGATTAGTTTAAAATTCAACAAAAATCTGAAGATGGTTAGGTTAGAACCTCACATCCTACTCATTCTTTTAAAAGGCTTGATATTACACTGCCACCAGGGGAATCAAGGCTTCTAGGAAAGATGGACTAAGCACATTCCACAGTACTTATCTCACTAATGACAACTTAACACTCTAAACAAAATATATAGAACAACTATATATCGGAAGATTGTGAAAGGTAGAGAAAAAGACAGACTGGCTAAGGACCCATGGACTCAAGGAACAACGTGGTGGTGATGAGCTCTTTGGTTTTGTTTGATTTATCCCCTATCTATCTTGGCCTTGACACTACAGCAGCCTACAACCCTGAAACACAAAGAGATAAAGAGATGTAAGCTACAGCAACATCAACAGAGGACTACTCTTGCTAACCAAAGCACAGGGAAGAAGGCAGCTGTGTGGGATGGAACCCTACTCCAGGCAAATACCACAAAAACAAACAAACAAACAAAAACTGCCTCTGCCCTTTCTCACCAGGCACTGTAGTAACCGTGGAACAGAGCCAAGTCACACATCCCCACACTGCACCAGCCAAGCAGAGGCTCCAGTGTCTTCTGCCCTCCCTCTTTCCTGGGTGCTGTAGATACTACTGAGTAGTATCCTGTCAACCAGCCTCACTTTGCAATAGCTACAGAGTCAGAGCCCTTTCCCCCACCCCATCCATAAGCCTAAACAGAGGCAGCATCCCTCCTTCTTCCCCATCAGGCCCTCTGAAGACTGTAGAAGGAGCCCAGTCTGTATAACCTCTGTCCTGCACTAAGGTGACATCAGCAAAGAGGAGGCATTCCACCCTCTCCCAACTAAATTGTGGAAATTAGGAGATTAGATTAAGGAGAGTAGAGACCTGGAAAAGGGGATTGTTTATACCTGAGCATAAAACCACAGGCATACCCCCAGCTGCCCACGTGTGAAACTGACTAGAACCAATAGAGCAAAAACTTTGAAAACTGAACTATGGCACAGAATACCACTCAGGCTTCAAACTGACCTCGGTAGCAATAAGTAAAGTGGACCAGCATAACACTGAAAAAGTGTGAAAACTAAATTGACATCGGAACTATAGCCTACAAAAGGGAGCTAAGTCATGTTTTCTGAACCTAAACAGGGCTATTGCCCAGTGAAACAGAAGATTTATATAGCAACCAGAGTCTCATAACCTAATATTTAAAAAATCCAGAATGTAATCCAAACTATGTGTCATACCAAGAACGAGTAAATTCTCAATTCAAAAGAGGAAAGATAAGAAACAATGCCAATGTTGAGTTTATCCAAATGTTAGAATCACCTGACTAGAATTATAAACCAGTTCTCATAAAAATGTTTCAACAAGAACTTACACCCTTGAAATAAATGGAAATAAAGTCCAAGCAAAGAAATAGAAGATATAAAAAAATCAAATAAAATTGTAAAACTAAAAATAAAGTAAATGAAATTGAAAAACTCCCTGGATGGACTCAGTAGCAGAATGGAGATACCAGAGGGGGAAAAGATCAGTAAACCTAAAGATAGATCAGTAGAAATTATCCAATCTGAACAACAAAGAGAAAATGGATTAAAAATAGCTAAAGATCCTCAGCAATATGTGGGGCAATGACAAAAGATCAATCATTTGTGCCCCTGAAGTCCCAGAAGGGGACGAGAAAGAGGTTGGGGCTAAAACAATACTTGAAGAAGCAATGGCTGAAATATTCCCAAATTTGACAAAGGACATAAATCTACAGAAAAAAAAGAGGAACAATCAAAGAAAGGATAAACCCAAAGAAATGCATGCCCTGACATATCATGATCAGAGTTCTAAAAATTTTAAAAATATATTTAAAAAATTGAAAGCAGCCAAAGAGCAACAATACACTACCTATAAAGGAGCAGCATTTTGAATCCTGAAGTATTTCTAAGCAGAAACAGCAGAAGCTAGAAAGAAGTGGCCAACAGTTTTCAAGTGCTGAAATTAAAAGAATTACCAACCAAGAATCCTACATCCAGTGAAAATATATTAGGAGTTTTACCCAAATAAAAACAAAAATCTTATATTTGGCTTCACTTGAAAAATCAGAATACCTGGCCATCAGGCCTGATTTCTTACAGAGCAACAATAGTCTGGAGGCAAAGGGAGCTGCTCCCTTTAGATGAAGGGTGTACTGCCCACTCACCAGAATCCCCATCCATAGCTTCTTACCCTGAGTACTGTTTTAAACATTTATTCCACTTGCCTGGCTGTTGTAGGTATGGGGTTTATGGCATCCAGACTATTAGTTCTAAAGTTTTCCAGAGGCTCTAATAAAAGCCATAGATTCCCCAGAAATGCACCCATCCAAACAATTTTGTATTTAGTTCCAAAGGTCATAGACTCATATGTTTCTAAGATTCTGCAGACCCCGCTTTAAGTTGAACCCATGATTTGACCACCTAGTGTACTGTTCTAATTCCATACACAATGAGATTCTTGATTACTCACCGTTTTTCTATGTTAATGCTATTTAGGAATGCCTCCTATATTGCCATATGTCTTTGCTGTATTATTTAGGAATATTCAGTTCTGCTATGGCGAATAAGACAAATAAATAAGAAGATAAATGAAACTAAGTATAAGAACAAGTACCTTGTGAAACATATTAGACATAAAGAAAGTAGTTAGAGTCTACATGAAGAAGTAGAAGAATCAAGTAGCCACCAAATATTCATGAAGCACCCAACAGTTTCTGGGACATAATTTGCAGAATGAGTGAATGAATGTCTGCAAGGTTCAGCTTTTCCATTACATTACACCCATTCCTCTTATCTCAACCAGATTACTTTTTTCCATATTCATTATTGGCTCCACTAGATCATAAATTTATTGTAGACCAGGGCCATAAATGATGTTGTATTCATGACATAAGTTAATAAGTACCTGAAAGCAGTGTCACATGTAGAACAGTGATTCTCAGACTCAAGGGTACAACACAATCACCTGGGAAGGTTCTTTAAAATGCAGATATCTAGAAGCCACCACCAGAAGTTTTGATTCAGTAATTTAGAGATGTGACATAAAAATCTGCATTTTTACCAAAACTCCCCCTGCTTTCGATGTAGGGGCTCCATCAACAACATACTGAACATATTGAAATCGGAAATGTGGGAAGTCTAGGGCAAATGGTAATCTCTATCTCCACTCTTAATAATGATACATTATCAAATAGATTAAAATGGACTTCAGAGTGGCCTGAAGGACACTGGGGGAAAGATGGACCTGGCTCCTTCACCTTAGGGGCATTAAAACATCAAATATGCAACAGGTGATATGATTTGGGGAGAGGGGAGGAGAATTTATTGCTCTCTGTGTGAGATACTAGTTTCACCAGCTTACAGAGCCACTGTCTTCTGCCCAGCCACCTGCTTCTTTGTTATCATAGTTCATGGCCAGAAGATGGGCAAGAAGCAAGAACCATAGCTTAGTTCCTGCTGCAACTGCCTTAAGAGTTGAATGGTTCTGTTTCTTGTTTGATTGACTTCATAACAGTCATTATTTCAACAGCACTTATTGCATGCCTAGAGATGAACTTAAAAGCCCAATGTAAAATTTTAAATTAATATTTAGATTTTTTTTTAATTACACATTATTTTTAGACAATTTCAGATTGAGGAAGCACATAAAGATCATCAGAGATTTTTAAGCTGGAGGTTTGAAAAAGCAGAAACAATTTTCAATTTGAGCAATTACTTTACATGTGAGGTCATAGCAGTTGAAATAAGTAGTTAATTGGATTTTCTTGATTTCTGCTTTACTTTATGAAAATTTTGCACAGTGTTTTCCAACCTATTACCATGTAAGAATTGATTTCATTCATTTACATAATCCAGTCCCCAACTTTTACATAAATTTGTCAATCCAGATATTCAAACTTTAATTTCTGGAACATGTATAGTCAATTTGGAATTCTGGATAATACATGTAATCGTGAAATGTATTATTTAATTAGGAAAATTTTTTTTTACATATCTCTAAATTGTTTATTTACCATTCCATTGAATCTGAAAACAAATGGATTAGAATTCCCAGCTCTTTCAAGTCATTGAAATTCAAAGAAATCTACAACTAATCCAAAGTACCATAAACATTTGTATGCTAAGTAAAGGCAATTGTCTTCTTACACAAGCTCTTCTTTCCCCAATTTAACATAGCAGTTCACAGAGAAACAAACGGCTAACCTAATGAAGAAACAGATGGAGCATTTACTGCCTCTTTACCCTATGTGATACACCAAGGAAATAATAGCTGAGTTCAATACTAAAGGGGTATTAAAATATCAATAAAAATATGCAATAGGTATAATTCTCTATTTACTGGTCTGGACCTTACTTATTTGAATAACACAGGTCATGGCTACAACATTTTGATTTTCCATCCAATAAGAGAGTACACAAAAAAGAAAGAGAGGTTATAGTAGAAAAGAGTTGTATTATTATTTAATGCTGTACTGAGTCAGACCCAGACAACTATACAGAAAACAGGCAAACAATCAACTGACCTAACACAATAAATCAATATACGGCTTTGCTGGGTAATGCAAAAGAAACAAGTCCTTACAAGGGATTACTAACCTCCTGCCTTATACGAATTGTTCAAAAACAATTACAGACAGACTAACATAACCCCTTTTAAGGTTTAGTTAACATTTTTACTTTGGTTTCACACTATTTTTCTTCCTTTATATTTAGGTATAAGCTGGAAAAAAAATAGTAAGATTCTTTCAAGTTTGCTATTGATATATGACATGAAAATATTTTCCCAATTTCACTATTGCTTACTTGATGAACTTATTAGTATCCTCATTCTGTGGGAGTTTTATCCTTTTGGAAGGGGTATTTGGCTTTTCAAATCTCTAAAGGCCCTAATTCTGAATCTATATTAAAGGATTTTTCATTTTTTAAGACATATTATAAAGAATTTTACATTAAAAATAATTTTTATAAAGCCCTTCAGTCGTCTGGGGCCTCTCTGACTCTGAGATTTGCTTAACACCTGACTAAAAATTTATTATGTCTTTTTCTAAAATGTTGTTCTACAGAAGAAAATAAGGAGCCTAATGAGAAGATTGGATATTGAAGGATTCTTATCTGGAGAAAGTTTATCCTCTTGGAAAAAGAACTATGAAAAGTATATTTCAGTGTCCTCAGCTGGCCTTCCCATCACCCAGCACACCCAACCACACCCATGGGACTTTTAGTCTCTCAAGGTTAAGAATTCATGGAAAACAAAAGCTGACACACGTATGAAGAAACCTCCTTCATAAGAGTAAGCAAAACAACAAACAAAAAGAACTAAAGAAAACAGACAAAATAAGGAGTGATCAAGTTAATTCATACATCCAGACCCACAACATGGAGGCTGCCCCAGTGGCCCCGCCCACATCACAAATCAAACCTAAATCAGCCTGAGAAACACCTGACAAGGAAACCTAACACACACCAATCGCAGTCCTCCAATTCAGCTTTCGCTATCTTACCTTACCCTAGGAAACAGCACCCTGCCAGCCCTGTCAGGAAACCCCCAACCCCCTGGCTGATCATGCCGTGTTTCCGGACGTCTCTCCTAACATTCTATAAAACTCACTCTTGCCCAAAATCCCTTGGGAAGAGTGTACCACTACTTGTCGGGCACTGCACTTCCCCCATCCATGGATTGTTTTCCCTTGAATAAAAGGGATCAAACTCGTTACTGAATGGTTTTAGTTTTGTCACTTGACAGTTTGGGCAGGCCAGATAGTATCTGAAGACAGCTGCTGAAGATTCCCGGGATGACTCTGAGACACAAGTGAGGGCACCCACGGAGCCTTTTTGTTTGGCTGGCTCTTCAGCTGCTCTCTGGCTTCTCCAGTAAGTGTCTCTCAGATCAAGCTCTACTTATTTTGCATTCTGAGCTCTCAAGTTTGTCTGTCGTAATCCTTCCAGGTGGAAAATTGAAGTCTGAGAGACTCCAGATTTTTCTGGGTTAGACTTAGTGTGTCGCAGCATTTGGGCTTGTGGCACTTCATCTACAAGGTAAGCACCTTCAGGAGGTCCTGACAGGTCTCAGGAACTGTGCACTGGCAGCTAGAAACAATGTCTGATTGAGTTAGGGAGGACTATTCCAACAAGGAAAAATAATGGGTACTCCTCAATCTAAGAGAGCAAGATGGATGGCAGCCATTAGGAGACTCACAAACCCGTGAGCTGCATCCACAGAACAAACTGCTGGGGGCTTTGGGAAGTAAATTAAGACAAGAAGTCTGGACTTTTTTGATCAACAGCACATCAAAATCTAAGTGAAACTATTAGAAGCCATTAGTGCATCATCCAATATAAAGAGTGGAATAACAGACATTGTTTATGAAAATCTTATAAGCCAAATCTTCAAAATTAGTAGGCATGAATCGAGCAGTTAAGAGCTGTTAGAGTGGTCACCACCTAATCCTAAGAGTCCTGTGCTAGAATAAGTCGGTCACAGAACAGGTTAGACTGACACTAGGTCACCAGTTAACCTTAAGAAAATTTCTGTGCAACGGGGTACACTGTAAAACACCACAAGATCCTGAACTCAGCAGGACTTCCCTCTTCCCTCCAAGAGACCCAAGGCTTAGCTAAAGAAACGAGATTCTGAGACTTCCTAGGTGGCACAGTGGTTAAGAATGTGCCTGCCAGTGCAGGAGGACACAGGTTCGATCCCTGCTCCAGGAAGATCCCACATGCCATGGAGCAAACTAAACCCATACACCACAACTATTGAGCCTGTGTTCTAGAGCCCATGAGTCACAACTACTGAGCCCATGTGCCACAACTATTGAAGCCTGTGCGCCTAGAGCCTGTGCTCCACAACAAGAGAAGTCACCAAAATGAGGAGCTCATGTACCACAATGAAGAGTAGCCCCCACTCACCGCAACTAGAGAAAGCCTGTGTGTAGCAAAGAAGACCCAATGAGCCAATAAATAAATAAATTTATTTAAAAAAAAGAAAGAAAAAAGAAACAAGATCCTCAAGTTTGAGCATGCCACCATCCAGCACATCTTTTTTTATGTCCAAGAACTGTGGTTCCAGAAGCTATAGATATCTACAAAAAATTGCAAAATCTCAGTAAGACAACCTCGAATTACAGCAGCCATTATGGGAAATGTTCCAGTTAGACAAAATCATTTATTTAAGAAGTTCAAAAAAAAAAAAAAGTTCCGTTGAAACTAAAGTTTCCTAAATCAAACAGAATAGCGTACCTATTTTAATTGGTGTGCAGAGGGCTCCAAAAGACTTCAAGATTCCAAAATAGACTCATTGAAAGGTTCATTGCAAAAGGTACCTCTTGTATCTAAAAAATTAAAGACACAAGAGGTACCTAAAGCCAAAGACTATAAGACTGATGTGACTCCTACTACCCCCTCTACCCTTTCACCTGAGTACTCCTAGTCTACCAATCCTCTATCTAAACTGTCTTTCCACTCTGAAGATACTACAAGACCATAAACAAAAGTCTACTGAGTTAGGGGCTTAGAGACACTCCCACAGCTACCAAAAAAAGGAGGGCTCTCATAGGGCCCTCCCCAGGTTGATGGAACTCTGGAGGATTCCCCAGTAAACTGCTAGCAGTAACTCCCATAAATATCCAAAGCGAAATTAAAATTAATAAAAAGTTAGGCAAATTCCGGTAGATAATGGAGCTACACTCTACTCTGAACCCCACTCACTCGGGACTCTACAAATGGGATCCTAGAAAATCTGGCAGAAGTTGGTGAAGAGTGAGGATTCTTACCAGTCAGCCCTCCAGGATCACCAAGAGAGAGAGAGAAAGGTAAAATTTCTCACTGTCCCTTTACTTCCAAATCCAGACCCGTTGGTTCCTGGTCATGTCTATCCCAGGGACAGCTACTGGCTTCTTGTTAGACTCATTTCGTGTCCTGAGAACTCAGCTAGGTAACCATCATGTTGAAGGTCCCCAAAATATGGCCAGACTGAAATGTGGGTTGTAGTCCATTTGCAGCCAGATATGGCCACAACATGTGAGTTCACATCATAAAAATGAAGCAACTGGATTAATCTTAAATGTCCCTTCATTTCTAAAATTATTTAATTAGACGAGTTTGAGCGACTTCTCATAGTCCAATTATTAAAATGAACCCAAAAGCCTAAACTGTTGAATTGGACAGAAACTCCAGTCCAAACCAGCTTGACAAGAAAAAAAAAATTATTGATTCACTTAATTGAGAAGGCTAGAAATAATCCTGGCTGCATACATGATTGGATTCAGAGATCCAATGATGTCATCAGAACTTGGTTTCTTTCCAGCTCTTGGCTCTTTTCCACAGAGTTGGCTTCTTTCTCTGGCTTCACATTACGGCCCCTGACAGCTCCAGGATCATAGTCTCCCAGGATGATCTCTGACTGGACTATTTGGCTGACACATACAACCCTGAATCACCGCGGCCCGAGGCTCATATTCAGCCCTGACTGAATTGTTAATTTCTCCCCCACCGCAAATTTTCTGCAATTTTCATATGAGTGCATTTTAACTAATACAGATTTTGATACCAGGAAATCAGGTACTTCAGAAAACATACTGGTTTAATAGAAGATGAAGGATACTGAACAAAGACCTCACTATTTCCTCTGCTATTTCTTTCTGAAAATCTTATACTTTGTTTTCAACATGCATTTCTTTTATGCTAAAACTCAGTCAATGTGCCCACTAAGGCTATAGCAATTGGGAACTTGATAAGATTGTGTTTAGAGTGTTTTTAGCACACCTTGAGGCCATCAATGAAGTCTTATAATAAAGAGACAAAAAGGCTGAATGTGGCCCACTGTAACCACAGAGAGGAAAAAATTAGCTTCATTAAGAAGGGCCATTTCTGTAGTCCAAAATGCTGAAATTTTGTAGGTTAGAAAAATTGTATTGTCTACCTTAACAAATATTAATGCTGGTACAGATTGGGAGGTAGATGATTTGGAAAAATATAAGATTGAGGTACAAGAAAAACATGAGACTCAGTCAAGTCTTATTAAGTATTTTCTACCTGAAAACAGATACAACATATTGATGACCACCAACTCATGGATATTGCTTCAAATCTCTTCCAGGGATAGGCCAAAAGTAGATCGAGGCCATTAAACTAAGATTTTAGGAAACACAGACTTGTTCCTAGGAGACCAAAGTCCCAAACTCAAAAACCATGACTACATTAAAATCTCCTGGTATGGTATTGCACAGTGAAAATTACAAATACATACGGACTGAGCTCGACCATAAAACGCTATGACTTAAATCTTAAATTCCTTTGACACACACCTACAGGGAGTGAGCTACTAAAGCTGCATAGCTCCAGAAAGGGCATCATAATATCTGATGTCGATCTCATTTGAAAGACAATGGAGAAAAGTGATCTTCTTAGGTGGCAAGACATGGGGTGAGAGAGGAGGACTGACAAGTGAGTTTATTTGGGAAAGCAGAATTAGATGCTGCCATATGTAACTCAGAAAGTCACTACACCGCCAGGTCAAAAAGCCCTCACTATTTCCAGCCACCACACTATGCTTTATGCTATGTACCAGTGAGCCAAGTGTACACTGCCCTCTTCCAAATAGAATTTTCGTTGTGCTTATCCTGCTCTTTCTCCATGACTTTAAACTAAATATGTTGAAAGTAAATAATAACAGTGTTTTAGACTTAATACAATGAAAAGCTACATCTAGGTGCGATGGGAAGAAAAGCAACTCAACCAGAGACTTCCAATCAAAACAGTGGAGACCTGAGCTGTCCCATTTGGGGGAAGAGTAAATGTATTTCATGCTGATGTGAGCATTTTAAGGGTGCGTATTTATTTGAGAAGGAGCTAAGTTTGGGTGTTGAGCAGTTAAAGGGGAAGACTATATTTAACAGTTGTTTAAATCGTCAACATCCTTTTCAGCCACATTGGCCCTCCTCTCTGGTATTCAGAGACACCACACCCTTTCCCCACCCCTGCAATTTTGGTCTATGTAAAGTGATCTACCTCTAGCTTTTCATGTGGCTAGTTTATTCTCATCACTTAAATCTCCTCAGATTGGTTTTTCCCATTCTCTCCAGGCAGTCTTTCATCATTTAATCATATAGCCCTTCATAACAGTTAACCATCATCTATAATCCCAATCTGTAACTATTTTTTCTTTTACTGGGTCTTATCCCTTAACTAGTATACATGCTCCATCAAGGCAATGAACTAGTCTTTGGAGTCAATTAATATTTCTAAGTCTGAGCACAATGATATTTCTTAGCCAATACTCAAAGAATTTACTGAGTGATTTCATTTATTCATTCAACAAATATTTGTTGAGGTCTTAGAAGAAAGTATTCCAGGCACTGGGGCTGCAGTAGTAAATGTAAGCACCAGAGTCATTGCCTTCATGGAGTTTACCCTCTAGGGGGTAAAAGACAGACTAAACAAATAATGTGTCTGGAGATTTTTTTTTTGAAAAGAGCCCAGTGGTTATTTGTTCAGAATATTTTCTCTTTCTCAGGACTTAAAGAATAGACTCCAAGAAAACACTGAGAAGTTTGGCACATTCTATCCCTTCCAATAAGCCCTTAGAACTTGTGAACACTGTCATAAATGCTGAGAAACCAACTGAAGTATCAGCTACCCTGACATATATACAAGAGGCTAATACCTTCTAGGGACCACTGGGAAGTGGATGTAGGAGGATACTAAATACTTGTTGACTGAGATTATGATCAGATAGACAAATATGCCATAGTCAAATCTGTTGTGAAGATTCATAATCTTAATTATTCCAAGGTCAACAAGATGGAATGTGATGTGCTGACTACAAATGTCAAAATGCTGAACCAAAAGGAAGCTGCGGTTGTGTTAGGAGAGAAAAAAAGAATGGGATACCAGATTAGATTACTGCCTGTCAGCAAAGATTGTGATAGGCCTCACTGCCAGCTATGGAAACGCTATCAAGGAACAGTATGCCATCCCAAACCATCACTCTCCCTCTCGCCAAAGCTCCTGTCCACATATAGCTGGGCATCTCTTGGCAAAGAGGCTGATGTGCTCTCTCAATTTATTAACAATTGTTTCATTTTTTGTTGATACCAAAGACCAAATAATTCTAACATTTCTCATAGCTGATGAAATTAATTGCTAAATTCAGACTTTGGGGATTATTTTGCCAATAATTCTTGCTCAGATTCAAGATAACATCATTTCCAATGTGTCTGTTCACAAGTTTTAATGATGCCTGTGAGTCACACATTTCAGCCTCAGAGTATTAACATGCTCTGAGAGGTTCTGCTGGGTGCTGAGTGAGTAGAAGCCAAATACAAATGGAGGAAAATCTAAGCAAATGTTACAAGTAAACAGCAATAATAATGATAGTAATGTTTTAAAAACTAACATTTAGGGACTTCCCTGGTAGTCCAGTGGGTAAGACTCTGCACTCCCGATGCAGGGGGCCCAGGTACGATCCCTGGTCAGGGAACTAGATCCCGCATGCGTGCCGCAACTAAGAGTCCCTAAGAGTCCACATACCACAACTAAGAGTCCTCATGCCACAACTAAGTCCACATGCTGCAAATAAAGATGCTGCATGCCATAACTAAGACCCAGTGCCACCAAAATAAATAAATAAATATTTTTTAAAAAACACTAACATTTATTAAGGCAGGCACTTTACGAAGCACTTATTTATGCATTATCCCACTTAGTTCTCACAGCAGTCTTGGGAAATAGGTACAATTATGTTCCCTATTTTACAAAAACAAAAAACAGGTAAGGAGAAGACATACATCAGAAGTGTGTACCTATTGTTGTTTTGGAGGAGGCAAGAAGACAGAATGGGAGGGAAAAAAAGAAGAGGAGCAGGATAGCAGTGAATTGACTGCCTTTGGTTTTACTCAATTCATTTGACGAGTATAGAGTTCAAATTGATCATAAAGAGAAAAGCAGTCCGTTTCTTTAAGATATCATAGAAAGTAGTTTGCTGTGCCTAGTAACCACACTTCTTGTTACTGTCTCAATCAACATTTACAAGAATAGAATATTTCATCATCACTGCAAAGTATCTCTTAACCTAACCATGAATACACTGAACCCCCACGAATACAAGATATCATGTTATATATTATTATTACCGTTATTATATTCTGACTATTCATCTTATAACTGAAAGTTTATACCCTTTTACCAACCTCTTCCTATTTCTCCCAGCCACCAGCACCCAACCCCTGGAAACCACTTTTTTACTCTGCTTCTGTGAGTTTGACTTTTTTTTTTTTTTAAGATTCCACATATAAGTGATACTGTGCAGGATTCGTCCTTCTCTGCGTTATTCCACTTAGCATAATGAACTCCAGGTTTATCCATGTGTTCCAAGTATCAGGATTTCCTTCTTTTTAAAGGCTGAATAATATTCAATCATGTATATATAATATATATAATCACATTTTCTTTATCCACTCATCTATCAATAGATATTTAGGTTGTTTGCATACCTTGGCTATTGTGAATAATGCTGCAATGAACATGGGAGTACTGATATCTCTTTGAGTTAATAGTTTTGTTTCCTTTGGATATATATCCAGAAGTGGGATTGCTGAATCATATTTAATTTCTTGAGAAACCTCCATATTGTTCTCCATAGTGGCTGTATCAGTTTACATTCCCAAGAACAGTGTAGAATACCGTACTTTTCTCCACATCCTTGCCAGCATTTATTATCTCTTGTCTTTTTAATAATAGCCATCCTAACAGATGCAAGGTGATATCTCATTGTGGTTTTGATTTGCATTACCCTAATAATAAGTGATGTTGAGCACCTTTTCATGTGCCTGTTGGTCATTTGTATGTCTTCTTTAGAAAAAATGTCTTTCCAGACATTTTTCCTAATTTTTAATTGGGTTATTTGTTTTGGTTTTGTTTGTTTTTGCTGAGTTATCTGAGTTTATTACATATTTTGGATATTAACCCCTTATTATATATGTGGTTTTCAAATATTTTCTCCCATTCTATAGATTGCCTTTTCGTTTTGATGATGGTTTACTTTGCTGCGCAGAATCTTTTTAGTTTGATGCAGTTTCATTTACTTTTGGATTTGTGACCAAATCCTAAAAATTATTGTCAAGACCAACGTTAATGAACTTATCTGCTATGTTTTCTTCTAGGACTTTTACAGTTTCCAGTCTTACATTCAAGTCTTTAATCGATTTTGAGTTGATGTTTGTATATACAATAAGATAGGAGTCCAGTTTTCCCAGCACCATTTATTGAAGAGACTGTCCTTTCCCCCACTGTATATTCTTGAATCCTTCATCAAAAATTAATCAACCATACATGCATGAATTTATTTCTGGACTCTATTCTGTTCCACTAATCTGTGTCTGTTTTTATGCTAGTACCATTTTGGTGACTATACCTTTGTAATATAGTTTGAAATCAAGATGCATAATGCCTTAGGCTCCACCCCAGGACTAGATCACTTCTGCATCCCTCAGCTGAGTCTTCTCCCCAGTTGTTGCTGCCCCAGATCCAGTGCCACACTGTGACATGGAATGAGAGGGGCTGGAGTATTCACTCAGTTCAGGCTGGGGTGCATGCCAAAGCAATTGTGGGAAACCCAGCCACTGCTAAAGAAAACCTCTCTCCATCCTCTCCACGCTACCTCAGGGGCAAGCCAGTGGGTGAAATTTCCTCACAAGCAGAGTCTAGGGTTCCCACAGTTCTCCTGTTGGTCCCAGAGGCCCTCCAACTAGCCAATGGAGCTTGCCTCCCCTGTGTGGGACCCCAAGACTAGGGCATCCAATCTGTGGCTCTCACCACTCACTTCCCAGGGCAGGTCTCTACCCACATAGTCTCCCTTTTTCTCTTAGTCCTTTCCAGGGGCATATGTCCTGACTTAACTGCTTTTCTTCCCTTCCTACCTGATTATGTGTGCATCTTTCTTACAGCCTTGGTTCTATAGGAGTCCTTCCGCTAGTTTCCAGTTAGTATTCAGTGAGAATTTTCCACATGTAAATGTATTTTTGATGTGTTCATAGGGGAAGGTGAGCTCCATGTCCTCTTACTCTACCATCTTGATCAACCTCCTCTCCTTTTCCATTTCCAATTGTATTTATTTGTCTTCTCTTTTGTTTTATTCGTTAGTCTAAGGGTTTGTCAATTTTTCTTACTTTTCAAAAACCAGCTCTTTGTTTTGTTGATCTTTTCTATTGTCTTTCTTGTCTTTATTTCATTTATTCCCATGATTTTTGTTATTTCCTTCCTTTTATTAACTTCAGGCTTAGTATGTTACTTTTCTAGTTCCTTGAGATATAAAGTGAGATTGTATCTGATTTCTTTTTCTTAATCTAGATGTTTGTCACTAAAATTTCCTCTAAGAACTGCTTTTGCTGCATCCCATAAGTTTGGGTAAAACAATTCATTTTTTAAATGGGCAAAATACTTCAACAGACACTTCAGTAAAGATAACAAATAGTTGGCAAAAAAGTACATGAAAAGACTTTATCTTTTTAAGAAAATCAATATCATTAATTATTAGGAAAGGCAAATTAAAAGCACAACGTGATACCACAAGATACCTTTTAGAATATCTAAGATTTAAAGATTGACCGCACCAAGTATTGTGGAGAATGTGGAAAAACTGAAACCCTCATACACTGATGGCAGGAATGCAAAATGGGAGAACCACTTTCAAAAACAGTTTGGCAATTTTCTTAAACATTATATTTGACACCGAAAACACAAGCAATCACAGGGAAAAAATAGATGAACTGTACTCCATCAAAATAAAAAAATTTTGTGCTTCAAAAGGACCCTATCAAGAAAGTAAACAGACAATCCAGCGAATGGAGAAAATGTTTAAAAATCATATACCTGATAAGGGTCTAGTTTCTAGAGTATATAAAGAACTCTTCCAATTCAAAAATGAAAAGAGAAATAAACCAATTTTAAAATGAATAATGAATATGAATGAATGTTTCTCCAAAGAAAATACACAAATGGCCAATAAGCACCTGAAAATGTGTCAACATCATTACTTATTAGGGAAACACAAATCAAAACCCTAATGAGATACCATTTCACACTCGCTTGGATGACTATAATCAAAGAGACAGGTAATAACATGTCTTGGTAAGGATACAGAGAAAGTGGAAAACCGTCCCCCCATACATTGCTGGTCAGGATGTAAAATGGCACAGCTACTTTAAAAAATAGTTTGGCAGTTCCTCGAAAAGTTAAACATAGAGTTATCATATGGCTCAGTAATTCTACCGCTAGTTATAGTCTCCTGACAATTAAAATATATATATTCACACAAAAACTTGTGTAAGAATGCTCATAGCAGCATTATTCGTAATAGCTAAGAAGTGGAAATAACCCCAAGGCCCATCAACTGATGAACAGATAAACAAAATATAATGTATCCTCACATCGAAATATAATTCAGCCATAAAAGGAGTGAGATCTGGTACATACTACAAGATGGACGAACCTTTAAAAAATTATGCTAAGTGAAAGAAGCCAGATACAAAAAACCACGTATCTTACAATTATATTTATATAAACTGCACAGAACAGGCAAAACCACAGAGACAGAAAGTGGGCTAGTAGCGTCCAGGGGCTAGAGGGAAGGCAAAATGGAAAGTGACTATTAATGGCTACAAGGGGTTTTTTGAGTGGGGTTGATTAAAATATTACAGACTTAGATAAAATATTACAGACTTAGATAGATGGTTACAAAACCTTGTGAATATGCTAAAAATTAGTGAGTTATACACTTTTTAAAGATGAATTTTATGGTATATTAAATAAATCTCAATTAAAAATTGCTCACATACCTTACCATACGGTCCAGCATTCCACTCCTAAGTATTTACCCAAAAGAAATGAATCACATGTCCACACAAACACATGTGCACAAATATTCAAAGCAGCTTTATTTCCAGTTGTGGAAAACTGGAAACAATCCAAATGTCCATCCACAGGAGAATGCTCATCACACTGTGCTACATACATACAGGGGAGTAGTACCCAGCAATAAAAAGTGACGAACAACATGCGTCAATCTCAAATTAAATATGCTGCATAGGAGAAGCCAAACAAAAAAAGAGTACATACTGAATGATTCCATTTATATAAAATTCTAGGAAATGCCGACTAATGTATACTGACCAAAAGCAGATCAGGTGTTGCTTGTGAATGAGAGAAGGATTGCAAAGAACACAAAGAAATTTTTTAAAAGGATCCGTGTGTTCATCATCTTGATTATGGTGGGGGTTTCATGGGTATATTCATATATCAAATCATCAAATTGTACACTATAATGCAAATAGTTTATTATGTGCCTATTCTACCTCAAAAAGCTGTTGCTTAAAAATAAGTAAAAATTGCCAAGAAATGTTTCCTACGCTATGCTCTTTCTATTTCCCTTTGGCTTTGGAGGACATCAGACAAAACACAGGACCCTGTTCTAATGCAGCAGGTGCCTGGTGACTATCCAAGAGATAGCGGTAGAAACACTAAAGCCACTGCACCTCAGTATCAAACTTCACACCACAGAGCTATGAGTAAGAAGAGCCTAATGCCATAGAGCAATAGTACTGATGCTAAACAAAACTGTTTCAAGAGATACTTTTTCTGCGTTATTTGCTAAGTCCCCTGCTTGACTTCATTGTTTCCCTTCATCTTCTCGGTTCCTAATGCATTGCAAACCCAGAAAACCATATGACTCTCAATTAAGTATAAGTTCCTTCATGAGATATGTGGAAAGTCAAAATTTAAGAGTCATAAAATCATGATCATCTAATGTTATCACACTATACAGCTCCCTTGATTGCCACCTCATGTGTTAAAAGAAAATGAGGAGATCTACACCTCGTACCATTTAGCAGTGCATTTCCAAAATGGCATATGCTGTGTTGCTCCCACACTTAAAAGAAAGAGTGGGAGGAATATGGCACAGAGAAGGACCTAACAGAGTTAGGTGTGCTGAGTCAGGGGCTGTTGAACAGCAAGTTTTCTGGTCCCTGCATGTACACACCACAGGGGTCTGGGGTTAACTTGAAGGCATTTTACAGTAACCAAGTACTTGCTTCTTTAAAGCCTTTTCATTACTGTGCTTTTTTCCTATGCTATACAGCGCAATGAGCCTGAAAGTCAAAGCTGGAGCCTGGAGGAGCGCGGGAACTGTACAGAAATGTTGAAATAAGATTGAAATGAGGAGTCTTCAGAAGGAGCTGAAAGGATGGGAGCCCTCCCCCACTCCCTTCTTCAAAGGAAAGCTCACGAAAAGGTTACTTTCCTTGTGATTAAGAGTCTACACAATTAAAATTTTTAAGTGGCTGATTGAAGGATAATGTAGCAGATTTTATTCAGCTTGATACCTCAAGGGAAATTCAGCTTTCCTTTATTACTTTTACTGCCTGCACACATTTTCCCTTAGAAATAAAAATTAAACCTTTGTACAATTGCTTCCAAATGCATTTTCTCTTTACTCTAATAATGGTTTTCATGAAACATCTGTAGCAAATTAAAACGTTCCTTTTTTTAAAAAAAATGCATAGTTATCAAGAAACTGATGAATATATGAATCTATGCAATAAATAAATACCTGCTGCTAACCATCCATCTTCTAAGCACCAAGGAGTGCGTACCCCTCTTTACTATTTATTTATCGTTCAGGCGAATACCATAGTCAAAAACATTCAAAAATATATAGAAGTATGGGAGTATGGAAATCTCAAAAATAAATCTATTTTTTCTCTTTTTCATACTCTCATGGTTCCTTACAGTGATACAGATCATCAGAAATTAAGATTATTTGCTAATAACAATTTATAGTAGCCAAGACACAGAAGCAGCCTAAATGTCCATTGACAGATGAACGGATAAAGAAGATGTGGTACATATATACACAGTGGAATACTACTCAGCCATAAAGAAGAATGAAATAATGCCATTTGCAGCAATGTGGATAGACCTAGAGATTATCATACTAAGTGAAGTAAGTCAGAAAGAGAAAGACAAATACCATATGATACACTTATATGTGGAATCCAAAATATGACACAAATCAACTTATCTATGAAACAGAAACAGACTTGCAGATGTAGAAAACAAACTTATGGTTACTAAAAGGAAAAGAAGGTGACGGAGGGATAAATTAGGAGTTTGGGAGCAGCAGATACAAACTACTAAATAAGATAGGTAAATGACAAGGTACTACTGTATAACACAGGGAACTATATTCAATATACTGTAATAAACAATAATGGAAGAGAAAATGAAAAAGTGTGTGTGTATATATATATATATCTGAGTCACTTTGCTGTACACCAGAAATTAACACAACATTGTAAATCAGCTAAAAATTTTTAAAAGATTATTTGCTGATATTTTTAATTTCCTGGTTTTGGATGAGCTTAATTTGTTTTTGTAGCCTTTGAAATGTAAAATAGGTAGAAATGAGAGAAGGACTGAAGGTCTGTTGAGGAGTGGTCAGACCTATTATGTTGGCCCAAGAGTTCATTCAGGTTTTTCATAACATCTTATGGAAAAACCCAAACAAACTTTTTGGCCAACCCAATAAAATAACATTGGCTAACATTGTTGAATACCTCCTACTCACCAAACATTGATCCTTTTAATACTGCATTCCTCCATGCAGTTTGCTTTTTTGTTCTCACCATTTAACAGATAACAAAATTGGGGTTCAGCAAGGTCAAGCTACGTGCCCACAGCCCTACTATTAGTAAGTGACAGAGTCATGAACCAAATCCAAGTCTTCATGAAAGCAGCACATGTTATTTTGCAAGTGAGAAAAGTAAATAAGTGATTGAATATTGCATTGAAGCATTGTACCACATTTTCAATTCTTATATAGAAAATAAACAATTTATCTCAGTGAGACTAACTTTAAAGAACCATATCTCTTTGAGGAATAGTTTTATGCCCCAATTGCAACTATATTCTACCAATCTACTTAGGGATGGACTGTCTTTTTTTACATTAACAAATTGCTGATGAAGAGCCATTCTGTCCCTAGAAAACAAGTTTGAGAATTGTATTTTATAATTCTGTCCAGTATTCCATTGTTTGGAATATTCAGATTTTGAACAGAAGTATATGTAGATCTAAGAAGACTTCAGCAGGAAAAATGCTACCACATTGTAGTTGATGACATAAAAACCTCTTCCATAAAATTCTAGAACTCTCAAATCACTATCCTTTTGGTTGAACTTTCTTATCCACCTATACACATGTAATTTTATATCCTTACTCCATATGTTCATTTATTACATACACCCACTGCACTTTTTCCATTTGATGAAGAATATGGTTCTTTATTGTGGCTTTTCTTCAAACTGGTTTATTGAAGGATGTTTCAAGGTTGGTGACTTTAACTTTCTGAAAAAAACAACCTGTTCACTCCTAAAAAAATTATACACGCATGCACATACATTCATTAATTCCCCTTCTTCATTATCATGTTTTTGGCATAAAAAAATTTTCATTCCTTCCTTCTTTCCACTTCAGCTCCTCCCAATCCACCTGATTTCTTTTGTCATTAGCAACTGAGATATTCCTCCAGAGCTTCTACAATGATAAAATTGGGAGTTTCACAAGTACCTGGGGCTCAGCAAAGGTGGAACTGTTCTGGGACTTGCCTCCATCTAAATTATTTTAAAATTCAGCTCCTGAACACAGCTGGCTTGCCATCAGCAATCTGAATAAGTTTTAACAACACTGGGTCCTCCTCAAGATTATTCCTTCAATATTATACGGAAATTACTATAGATCAAGGAAATACGATACAAAGAAGTAAAATAATTTATTTTTATGAAGTTTCCCTGATATCTTGGCTGATGAAGAAAGAACAATTTTCATAACAGATTTTAGCTGTTGTACATATGAAATATTTCTTACAAAATAACCCCTCTTCCCCAAGATGCTGAAACACAGGACTGTTCACCTATATAGTAACTATTTATTTAAAGGAAGGAACTCTTTTCTGCTTAAGCCTTCATATTTTCTCGAGGTTTGTAATCCAATCAGATAATATTACCTACTCAAAATGTAATCTGGACCTCTGATAATCATTAACTTTTACTAAATTTTACCTCCTTGTATATATAGGCAGGGGACTTAGATCTATGAAGTCAACATAAAAAGCAATGTTCACAGCACGGCAGTCCCTTGCAATCACTCAATTCATTGAATGAAGCAATTTGTGTCAGATTCATATGGCTTAGATTTATTTACACAGATTGAGCCATTGAGTGTCATTCGATGTTCAAGCCTTGTTCTGAGGATGGCACACAATTCAGGAATGCTGAATCAGAAGAGCCTTCCCAGGGGACTAATTCTCAAGAACCAGGATAACATGTATCTCTGCTTTGTCGATTTCCATTTAAGCAGAATTAGAGGTTACCTTACCAGATGCTCTAAGTACTAGTAATGAACATGCATTTCCCCCTGTGAATATTATAATAAATTCAGAAAAGGTCCGGTTCTGACATCTAAAGGGCAGCAACATTATATCACTGACAATATGCTATTAGCAGTCATTTTCACTTATTACTGTTCTTCAGGCTTGTAGTCGAGTGGCTTAAGTTTTGTTTTATTACATCATCATAGCATTTTCCAGTTTGAGCCAGAAAGCTGCATTTTTTGCATAAGCCCTCTAATATTTCACACAAAGTATAACAATAACTTCTCATGCATTTCATGCATTAAAGGCCTCAACATCACACTGGAGTATTGTCTTCCCAAGCAGTAACTGGACAATACAGCAACATTCTCAGAGCCTTAGAGAACAGAACCGAATCTGCATTCTTTTTCAAAGAGCTTCCTCTCAAGGGGTTACCCAAACATACCTCCTAGTCCCCTTTATCAATCGCACATCCCAACCTTACCCAGTGTACATCTGGGCAATTTTTTTCAAATATTCCCTCGTCTTACACATTTCATTTCCACCTCCAAATCTTCTCCAAGTTGAAAAGAAGCAATAAAAATTTCCTAAACAACTGGGACTTCCCTGGCAGTGCAGTGGTTAAGCCTCTGCGCTCCCAATGCAGGAGGCATGGGTTCCATCCTGGTCTGGGAACTAAGATCCCACATGCCGCGTGGTGATGCCAGAAAAAACAAACAAACAAACAAAATTTCCAAAACCACTGCAGACGCCTGAGTACCTTTTTATTCAAATACTGTATAAAGAGCATTTTAAGAATCAAGCTTAAATGTTACAAGTCAATTAATAGCCAAAGAGAAATAACTTTCTCATCTTATATATTCCAAAGAAGAAGGGAAGAGAAGAGGGAGGGAGAGAGAGAAGGAAAAAAAAAGAGATAGAGAGACTCTTTTGGTAGCAAAAAGAAATGGCTTTACTCATTTGGGAAGAGGGAAGGTGAGATTAATAAGGAAGAGCCACACATACCTCTGAGAGAGCTTTGACCTGGGATAGGCTGAATTCAAACCCTTCAATAGAGAAATGCTCCATCACAGAACAGATCTTGTCTATTAAACTGCATAAAGTTGGTTTAGCGGACATTGGTCACTTTTCAGAAGGCATGTTTACATTTGGGGATTTCCCCACATTATAAGTCTCAGTGGGTGACAGGACTGAATTCCAAACAGACGCCAAAAATTCCAAAAACTCACCACTGGGGCTTCTCCAGTAACCAGGGTATGGGCACATGCCCTGGACCTCAGCCTTTCAAGTGGAAGGCAGTGTGCAAAGACACAGGAGCTCTGGGGGGCCTTCACAAGTGGAGGGGCTGAGGGCACCTTGGCAGTGGCATGAACTGCAGGTCTAAGTCAGGAGTGGTAGCATCAAGTTTTCCCCAGCAGGGCCGTTCTGTGACACCACTTAGGCACTTTGTTCTGGCTGCAGCGCCCCAAACTGGTTTTTAAGCCGTCCTATTGATTTTGTGACCCACCCAATATTTCATTTTCTTAAGTTCCTTTTCTGCCTAAATCAGTCAGAATGATGGAGTATATGGTTCCATACACACACACACACACATATAAATATATGTATGTGTTTATATGAATGGGTTATCCAAACTGCAAATAACCTAAAACACCACATCCTTGGTTTTATAATGCATTATCTTAGAGAAACCAAATTACCAAATATGATACACGTGAAATTCTCTATTTAATTGTCCCAGATTTCTGTCAAAATCCTGTAGTCTTACAGGTAGGTAGGAGGGAGCAGTAATCTTATTCAATGCCACTCTTTTACAGATAAGGAAAGCAATATTCAAGAGGATGAAAGAACTCACCATGGGGCAACCATCTAACAGAGCAGCGTAAGAACTAGAATGGTTTTCAGTTCAATGCCTTTTCCACCACCTGATGCTGATCGTGCCTTGATTGCTTGGGGTATGATTTTTGTCACAGATTGCTTTTGGTTTTTATTTTGTCTTGCTTTGTTCTAAGAAAGATCATTCAAGGATTCTATTTTTTTATTTGAACTATCTGTATTTGGCGACCTGATAATTTATTACTATTGAGAAAGAAGACCATGATGAGCGATTCAGGAAAAGGTCAAGCATTCAAAGGCCTGAACGATGCTTTGGAGAGTGAGTTTATGCTATGACACTTCTTGGGGAAAATACACTTAATTAAAGCTGCATCCTTCTGACAGGTGCTACTTAGCTGGTATTGCTGCTCTGGATCTCAGAATTTTAATGGAACCCAGTTCACAGGTAGAGATCTATAACAGGATATTTCTTCGACTTTGAACTGTGTAAAAAAAACAAAAGGGTTTGTTGAAAAAATAGTGAACTCATGGTACACAGTGAGAGCTACCTACAGATACAGTTAACTTAAACATAACAGTGCATAGCAAAGTTTTTTGCATCGTGTTCAAGTGTCAACTTCTGACTTTTTTCATGCTTTGCAACAGCATGTAGTTTAGTCTGTCTTTTGGATCAGTTTGAAATCCTTTTCTCTGGTGTTCATCTGTATGTGAATGCATTTTTGTCCCATGCTATCTTGGCTTCATGCTGCCTCCGTACATAAGTCATTGTTTTTTGGTAAAATACACTGTCCCTCTCTAAACCCACTAAATGCTGAAATTCTTTGTAATGTGCTGGTATTCCAACAGGATTCCTCAGGAGATTTGCTTCTCTCCAACGCACTCTGCAACAATCCTGACGCTAATATACTACCTACCTTCACTGGAATAGCTTCACTAACCTGAGCATTCTGTGCTCTGACTACTCTATACCTTACGCTTTTTTATTTTTTGTTTTCCAAATGGTATAAAAATGGAAAGTCCTTCATACTAATCATTCATTGACAAGTAGCTACCTTTTTTGTTAAGATCCAAGTTGAAACCAAATTCACTGCCGTTCAGAAATGAAGACTTCATGAAAGTGGTCCTGTCCCCACCACAGTGAGCACGCGTGCGCGTGCACACATACACGCACACGCACACGCACACACACCCCAAATCAAGTGGCTTGCAAAGGCGAAACAGGGAGCCTATGTACGGATTGCCACGTGCTTTATCCTCAGACTCTCTAGAAACTCTATCCTTTCCCTAAGTAGAAGGTATTTAGTCAAATCTCCCTAAGAAATCCAATTTTAATGACTCCTCTCCCAAAACAAAGCTGAACTGACAGTTCACTTTAAAATTACTCCATTTCTAGACGTAGACGTAGAGAATGGACTTGAGGATACGGAGAGGAGGGAAGGGGAGGCTGGGACAAAGTGAGAGAGTAGCATTGACATATATACACTACCAAATGTAAAAATAGATAGCTAGTGGGAGGCTGTTGCATAACACAGGGAGATTGGAGGCTCAGTGCTTTGTGACGACCTAGAGGGGTGGGATAGGGAGAATGGGAGGGAGGCTCAAGAGGGAGGGGATATGGGGACATATGTATACATATAGCTGATTCACATTCTTGTACAGCAGAAATAACACAGCATTGTAAAGCAATTATACTCCAATAAAGGTGAAAAAAAACCTAAGAAAATAAAATAAATTAAAAAACAAAAATAAAATAAAATTACTCCAAATTCTCCACACTAGAAAGGATCCATTGTATAGGTTACCCGAACTATAAATAATCTGAAAATAACACATCCTTGGTTTTATAATGCATGCCCTTTCTGAAACCAAACTACAGCATTAATTATATTTGGCTTCAGCAAATATTGACATTTCTTTACAAGCCCTAAGCCCAAGGAGGAGACTTGAGTGTAAGCTAGAATCATGTTGTACCCCAGAGAAAGCCAAACTTAAAGTTTAAACCGCTAACAATAACCTACAATGCAGTTAATCCCCACAGGGGAGGTCAGCTGTAAGCCAACATGTGTTCCATCCTCTGGAAGGTCCAGCAGATCTTTCCCTTCCACCTTGACCTAGATGATCTTAGCTGGCCTTGCTGGTGGCAGTATCCTTGATGTACGGAGATGCATAAACTGCTTTTAATGATACAGTTGGGGCTCTCGAAGCACATGATCAGAGCTGGAAATGCTATTATTTTAACAGCTGCCACTCTAACCCTCTTTGGGTAGTTCACTCTATGTCTGCTTTAGACTGAAGTCTAAGGGTCCAAATGTTTAAAGTCAGGCAAATGGGAGTGGGGGAGGGGAGGCAAAATCATGTTCACAGCACGATCCCTGAAAACATCAAAACATTGTCTGTTCTTGCCTTTTGTGAAGTCGGCCTTTCAGCTATTTGCTCAGCTTTCCCTACCAACTTAATGATGAATGAGGTTTTCCAAGGGCTTTTACACACAGCACTGTTATTTCACTGGGGCTCGGTGAGTACTTTAAACAGATGAAGACAAAGAAAGTCAGCCATGTAATTCAGTGTCTGATTGCTCTTCCACACGTCAGTGGTGAAAGGCACAACTCTGCCTTGAGCAGCTCGGAGCGCCTGACTGATTGGATCCAGCAGAGACTGATAAATTTTGGAATGCTCTTTCAACACAAGAAAAACAGCATCGAGATGGATTACTGCACTGCAGTGCTTTTCACCTTACAAGAGAACCCTAGAAATCAGGGCTTGCCGCCACTGGCCACGAAGAGGGAAAAACCAGAAGGAATTTCCCAGACTGTCCCAGGAATCACCAACATCTGGAGGATGAGAGCTGACCCACATACATTTTAACTCCAAACAATTTTGAAGTGTTGACTGCAATCATGTATGTAAACAATGGGTTACTAATTTAGAAACAAGTTCATTTGAATAGTGAGCATTCCCAGAAACAAAATTTTAAAAGATACAGTGAGGAAAGAACAGGTGGAGTTTGTTCTTTCTTTACATGACATTTCCTACTGCCTAGGGAAAGAAACATTTGTGCATGCTTTATTCCAACAGCCTTCCCAGGACAGGATGAGAAAAGAATAGCACTAAGATCCACATGGGCTGTGCCTTTAGAGCCCAGGTAACCACTCTGCCTCTACAAATAAGAAAGTCCAATCCTACTGGAGGGAATGGATAACAGAAAGGGATGAAGAACAGGCTCAAAACTTGGGATACAATTTCCTGCAAAAGGAAGGAGGGAAGGACTGTTGCAACCTCAGCTCCATGACTGCTTCGTTGCGAATGTGTCACCGTCCCTTGAGAGTAATTTTTGCTTATATACTGCTTTGAAAGAGTTGGTATAAAAGGCTTTAACGAACAGGTCCATGAGTAGAAGCTTTCCCTTGGACTCCAGGCCCAGTATCATGCACACAGCTAAATAACAACTGCTCATGGTGAAATTACACGTCATCAGTAGTGTGTCCACTGACCCAAACACCCCAGGGGCCCATTCCTGAAGATGTTATTGTCCATCTATTCCAGGCATGCGTATGGCGGAGCCTATCGACTCATGCACAGTTGTTTTTCTCCTGTTGGTGCGTGATTATTTTCAAGAGTTTTACTGGAACAGATGTTTTAAGAGCCTGCTGAGTACATGGCTTTCCTCAACTGACACTTTTTTATTTATATAAACAGCAGATTGCTATGCTGCTGTCCTTTTGAGACTGTGAGGGAAGGGGTGGAATCGCCAAATCATGTCAGTTTTCTTCAACGTTATGAAGCAGAGGCGCTTCTGTCCAGCGCCCTCCCCACAAGCCCTGCTGGCAGAGACCTTCTGCATGTCCTCCCTCTGCCACTTGATCTTTCTCGGATCCTTTTTCTCATCAGGCTGAATTTGGTTTTTCCACTTTTTCAGCTGGAGCAAAGTGAATACACCAGTGTCCTATATGAGAAGGCAATTTTCTCTGCTGGATTTGTACCTGGTCCAAATAGTCGAATTTAGATAACAGCTTATTTCCTGAGTGTCAACATGTACTTCTGCTTGAACCCACAGCAGAGTCAACCCCATATTAGTGCTAGGAAAAATCTGTTACCACGGAAAATAATATTCTGCTACACGTTCATCAAAAGAGACAGCCAACCTTGTCGTTTCTGCATCAGCAGAATGCACATAGCCCTTAAATGGAAAAGTTTTCCCACCTAAAGAACATGATTTCAGGTCTTTTAAATACGGATGGATTTGTGCCTTTTATAGGATGTTAAGTGATTCTCCAAAGTATCTTAGTGGGTAAATAAAGATATTTTTCTGACCCTCACTCCTTGTAAACTGCTTCTTTCAGGATTAGCACAATTGTTCAAGTGACTTTAGAATTACCCTAAATTTAGAATATTTGAGGAAGCTAACTGGAGGCATGGGGAGACAGCTTATCCTTTTCAATTCCTCTCTGTCCTTACAGACATAACCTTCCTCTTCACAGTACCTGAATTCAATACAAATTCGTTTTTTCCACAATTTCATCTTCAATTCAGATCATTAGGAATTGTGATTCAAAAGACCATTTCATATCCATCTCCCTTTCACAATGAACCCATCAGCTCACACTCAATCGTTCAATCAGCATGTATAGAGTTCTGGTTATAAGTGATGTGCTCTGCTATGTGCTGGGACTATGGGTGTGAGTCAGGCATGGCCACCGGCTGAGAGGGAAGAAACACACTGCAACAAATTGCTGGAGGAAAAGCGCCTTGTTCAGAAGAGAGCACCAAGGACACTAGGGAAATGTTCATTTTTCTCTCCACAAATGAACTATCTCACTTTGAGTTAGAATTTCTACAGAAGGGAAGCTCTCTTTTCCCCCCTTCAATCCAATATTGTGTCTGACTGGGAAAGGACTAAGGTGGGTGAAAATAAGTATGAATTACAAAAGCAAGGTAACAAGATGTTGAATGGGACTTTTTCTGCAACTGTGGCATCTCAGCTAAAGCACCAAAACCGAGGACAGCAGATGATGCAAAACGCCTCTTTCTAAGGAGAACTATTAGGGCATTCGTCATAGAACTCTAGTCTGTCAGTGACCATCTTCCACATCCAGTCCACATAAAAGCAGGCTAGAGATCAGGCGCTCATTTAAAGGGAATTTACAGAGCTAGAGAAGGTGGTGGCATAGTGCTTCCCTCTGCCTCCCATAGGTTCTCCACCTCCAAGCCAAGCAAGGAAGTTTATCAGTCAGAGATACTGGGAGTTTCTGTAGGAAGGGAAGGGGCTTCTCACTAGCAGACAGCTCCTTCATGAGTGTATCAGAGGCCAGCCCTATGCCAGTGCTGCAGTGGAGTGCAAGAAAATTCTTCGGAGAAATTAACACAAATTCCTAGAATGGGGCGGTGGGGGGGTGGGGGATGACTCAGTAAACAGAGACTTGGAGTAGCCTCATGGCTGCAGAAGCATAAAGACAGGATGCCACCTACGACAGATGACAGTGACAGAAACAATAATCACGTGGCAAGAAGAGAGCACAGCATTTGCTTAACCTCGGTGAAAACATGTGTGAAATTTCTATGCCAAAGGACACTTTGGAGAGGAGCAAGGCATGAAATGCCTGAAAGGACCTCACCTAAAGAAGCCGACTGTAGGAAAATGCTCCCAGCCGGAAGGATCTATGGATACACAGTTGGAGTCAGGGATATATGAAGACAGGTCACAATGTACGTTATCCCATATGAGGGAAGAGTAGAGGGAGGGAGAGGGGGGCATCAATGGCCAGATGGAAGGAGCACTGCTCACATCAGTCTATGTCCTCTTTCTCTAAATCCACGCTCCCCACATCACTCACCCTGGAGGAGCCAGGAGCAGAGCAAATAGGCCAGCAAGTCGGCATCGATGCAGCAGAAGAGTATAGAGAAGAAGTGGAAAACAATTCAGAAGCTTTGTAGGTATCTGTATTGCTCAGCTTGGGCTGCCATAACAAAATACCACGGACTGGATGGCTTAAACAATAGAAATTTATTTCTCACATTTCTGGAGACTAAGAAGTCCAAGATCAAGGAGCCAGTCAATTCGGTTACTGGTGAAGGCTCAATTCCTGGCTTGCAAATAGCCACCTTTTGCTGTGTTCTCTTGTGGTGGAGAAGTGTCTCTTCTTTTACAGGCACTAATCCCATTGGATCTGGGATCCAAGCCTTATAACCTCATCGAACGTTAATTACACCTGTAAAGGCCCTATCTCCAAGGACAGTCACACTGGGCGTTGGGGTTTCAACATAGGGATTCTGAGGGAAACAATTTAGTCCCAAAAAATGTATTTGGGAAGGTGTCTAATAAGGAAAAATAGAAGGCAATCTCTGCCCACACACAAACTATCTTAAAGATAAGAAGTGAGGAGGAAAAAGTATATAACTTAGTGCTTAAAGATTCTCTGAGGAAAAGAACTGCTAAATTATATGTAAGTACAAAAACATGTCGGGGGGGAAATTGATTAGAAAAGCAAATCACAATGAGGAAAACAGGGAAAAGAAAAAGTGAGCTTGAGCCTATTGTGTTCATAAGAAACTGTATACCTAATTGAAAGCATGTGGAGTCTATCTATGGTGGATTTATGATGGGAAATAGATTTTAATATGAATGCTATGTTAAAAATCATGTCATGTGGGATCTTAAACTTTAAAACTTTGAGTTTGCTGGGGCGGGGAGGGTGGGGGGGACTCATGGTGGGGGAGAGTCAAGGAAGGGAGGGAATACGGGGATATGTGTATAAAAACAGATGATTGAACTTGGTGTACCCCCCCCAAAAAAAAAAAACTTTGAGTTTGAAAAACATAAAATAGGGACTTCCCTGGTGGCACAGTGGTTAAGAATCCGCCTGCCAAGGCAGGGCACACGGGTTCGATCCCTGGTCCAGGAAGATCCCACATGCCACGGAGCAACTAAGCCCGCGTGCCACAGCTACTGAAGCCCTCATGCCTAGAGCCCATGCTCTGCAATAAGAGAAACCACCGCACTGAGAAACCCATGCACCACAATGAAGAATAACTCCCACTCACTGCAACTAGAGAAAGCCCACATGCAGCAGTGAAGGCCCAACAAAGCCAATAAATAAATAAATAAGTAAAAAAATAAATAAATAAATAATTTTTAAAGAAAAAACTAAAAAAAGAAAAAAGAAAAATATAAAACTGACGAAGAAACAGAAAGTATAGAAAGTAAAAATCAAAATGTGTATATATTGCATTTATAAGAACCTAGGTTATAACCAAATATTTGAGAAAAATTTGTTGACTTGAATTTAAATATACTAGATAAATATGTTGGTTATTTATTATCAACTGTGAAAGAGTCTGGGCTCCTTAAAAAAAAAAAAGAAAAATCACAGTAAGATATGATTTTAAAGTAATAAAGTTCAAGATGGTAGACTCTGCATATGCCTTTGCCTCTTCTCCTTTGAAACTCATTAAAATGGCAGTTAAAAAAAGACACAAGGGAGTATATTCATAAAAGTGCTGAGAACATATGGGACATCAATGGACCAGATATTTTTGCAGATTTCTGGATGACAGAGTAGGGAATAAGATGGGACTGTGCATACATGAAAGCAGAGGGAGCCATCACTCAAACCACGATCAGAACGGAGGGATGTTTGCGGAATTCTCCAGAAAGAGCAAGCAAAACGAGCAGAAGGACCAATTGCCAAAATTTTTAAATGAAATAAAATGGATAGAAAATAAAGTTGACCAAGAGCCAAAATTTAAGATATAATGTAGTTTTACAAAGATGCAGATAATTGCTTGGCTATTGTGACTCTTTCAAAGAAGATAATTAGAATTAATTTCAAAAAAAAAGAAAAGTTGAGACAGTTTTCAGAATATAGAGCAGGAAGGAGAAAGAAGCTGAAAATATGAACACAAAGATAAGAGGCATATAAAATCAATCCAGGTTGGCCAGCATCTGATTAATAGAAATTCTATAAAAGGAAAACAGAGGTACAAAAGAAAAGATTCCATTTTACACTGATGAGTGGCCTGGGGGGCATGTAACAGAATCCAGAAGAAAAGGAATCCTAGCACACAGCATGTCTCAGCAGTAAAAAATAATTACATACTTAAGGTAATATAAAAGATTGATTATTTTTAGCCTCAAAGGCAACAAACATAAGCAAAAAACACAGAAAGTATGGTTGTAATTGCAGAGCAGAATGTAAATGTTATTGATCTGGACAATATAAAAGCAAAAATTAAAATGCAGGAAGATGGGAGAAGAAAAACATAAAGAAGAGGCAGAGGAAAGGATAAAGGCACTAATATTTTCATTTTAGGTCAAAATCAAGTCAATTGACTAAAGGAAAGGAACCAGAAAAAGAGTTATTGATATATTTTCCAAAGTTATGAAAAGAACTAAAAGTAAAATTAAAAATAATGATGTAACTATCAAAGTTTAGGAGAAGGAGATGTGGGGTGGGAGAGAGCCAAATCCTCATCTTTCTCGATAGCATGTAGAAGTTGTCCAAGATCACTAAATCAAGAACTAGTGAGGGACTTCCCTGGTAGCACAGTGGTTAAGAATCCATCTGCCAATGCAGGGGACATGGGTTTGATCCCTGGTCCAGGAAGATCCCACATGCCACGGAGCAGCTAAGCCTGTGTGCCACAACTACTGAGCCTGCACTCTAGAGCCCATGAGCCACAACTAATGAGCCCACGCTCTGCAACTACTGAAGCCCGTGCACCTAGAGCCTGTGCTCTGCAACAAGAGAAGCCACCCCAATGAGAAAGCCTGCACGCAGCAACGAAGACCCAACGCAGCCAATAAATAAAAATAAATAAATTTATTTTAAAAAAATAAAAGAACTAGTGGATGACAAATTTTATTCAGATAAATACCAGAAATATTTTTGTAATGACGAAAAGAGATGGTGGTGGTAATGAGCCTGGGAGTGTGAGGGATAGGGCAGGAGAGTCTGACTTCTCATCATGAGCTCTTCTGTATTGCTGATTTCTTACCTTGGGCATGTGTTCCTTGGACACAAGAAAATGAGAACAAATTCACCAAAAGTTAAGTATTAAGCATATGCCAACTTCTCCATTTTCCAAACGCTAACTGAAGTCAAGGCTATAGCCAGGTGTGGAAAGCATATTTTAATCTAGCAAGAAATGGACTGACAACTAAAACAGCCACATAAGAAACACACAAGAAATCAAACAAAAGAAAGATCTTGTATTTTTCTTTCTCACACACACCTACTCTCCACAGAATTTACACATATATGACTGTCCCTCTGCAGATACTGACTCACAATGCAGACAAAGTAATAACTACTTGTTCACTGATTCAGATAATAAATCCTTGGATGAAAATAGATTCACTCTAGAAATAAACTGTATGTTCAAAGAAACAATGTGGAACAAATTGTAAACATCTTTTTATCAGCTTTCTCAAATTGAATTATCAAAATAACCAAATACTCCAACAAGGATGCACCACGAGGACACTTGATTCAACCAAAGCTTGAGTTGGCAGACATTTTCTTAAAGGACCAGATAGTAGATATTTTAGGCTGTGCAGATAATACTCAACTTTGCCACTGCAGCAAGAAAGCTAAGAATGAAAATACACAAATGAACAGGCATGGCAGTGTTCCAAAAAAACTTATTTATAAAACAAGCCATGGGCAGTATTTGGCCCATGGGCTGTAGTTTGCCCACTCCTGAGCTAAAGGATCAAGGACATTAAGACATTTTCCAAGTACTGCAAAGACAGCACATATTCCATAACTTAAATCACTTGTGCTAATACTTTAATATCAAGTATTATCCTATCAGTTACTGCTGTATGTAATTCCTGATGTTCAAATGCCTTTTGAATAAGATCTGGTCAAAAAAGAGCTAAAACACACCTGTTCTATTCCTCTTTCCTGCCCATCTTACAGACAATAATGAAATGAAAATAATGGTAAAGTCAGCTCTCCCTGGTAAGGGCCCGTTTTAGATAGCTAACATATTTGATCTCCTATTTCTCCATCAAAATGAAATCTCCAGTAGCTTCAACTATATATTCTTTTGTGGCATTTTGGAAATAATGTCAAGGAACAAACTCTCAATAGCAGTTGACACTGACACCCAGCTCTAGGAGAGGGCTCATAAAGCATTTTGAGTGCTTCAAATAAGTGACATCGTATAAACATAAAGATTAGCACTTGGCAAGGACATTGATGGCTTGCTGAAAAATGCCACCTTAATCACTATCAAATCATATTTATTAAGCAACTTGGTGCTCCTGGGGCCTAACTGAACACTCTTCTAAGATTTTTTTTTTTAATGAATTGGCGGTAGTGTGAATAAAAAGCAAGTTTCAAAAATCAAATTAGCTTCCACATCAAAATCCTAATTATATTTGTGACAGTTGTGAGCAAAATGGGGTCCTAAATAAAATTGTAAGTAGCAATGATGATATGACCAAAAAGGATGAAAAATCACAAGTGACAAGGAAAAGCATTTGACATATGACCCAAAAAAAGAATAATAAAGGATATCTTCCAACCACTCAAAGAAATCCTTAGGATTGACCTGGGCAGTTCTTATTGGATATGACATGATTATAATTCCAACACCCAAGTGCAAAGGGAAAAAAAAACCCATAACTTACAAACCACAGTATATCTGAGATTGAAGGAGATTGACAATAATAACCCCTGGCACATGTACCAAGAATTTAATTCTAACAAAAAGTGAATGTTGTACAACAATAAAAGACAGTTCTGGGGAAAGGGTGTTTTGTTTTGCTTTGTTTTTTCAGCTTTCTAGAGAAAAAGAAGCCCATGCACCTATCCACTAAATTCACAGCTGGGTACACACTAGCATGCAGGAAAGCACAGCTAAGGAGACTGTTTGAAATTCACTAAGAAGATCTTTATAAGTGATCCATTCTCCTTTCAGCCACTCCAGATCCTTCCTAGGCAAAGAATATTTCCCAATTCTAACCAGAAAATAAATATACAACCCATATACAAAGTTTATTTGTTCAACTCCTGCCCCAATCTTCACAGATACTTTAATCAACATGCAAATGAAGCATGCTTCCCTACAAAATTATTGATTCCTTATTTAATTTTAGCATTAAAATAATAATTTTAATAGTTTAATAAAATAATAAGAATAAGTTTCACCTAAAGACTATTCCTTAGTCCAAAAGCTTTAGCATTTAAACACTGTATAAGCACTATTTAGCTGAACATACACATTACAAGAAATAGGAAAAATCATCATTATAAACAAAGGCTTCTTTTCCTAGGGAAAAAATGCAAAGAAGTATGTCTGAAGGAACATCTCGTTCCCTTTCCTATCAAACCAGCCTTTGCCCAGTTTATCCAGATACACATATTGTCCTACAAAATGATCCATATTCCTGCTATTTCTTGTCCCCTATTTTGTGATCAAAACTGCCCATTATCTAAGTCCTAATTAAGTGACTGGCTAAAAATCTGTGAAACTGTTTCAACCAAAGGTAGCGATGACCATTAAAAGAGAGTGTGTTACAATATTGTAAATCAACTACACTCCAATATAAAATAAAAATTAAATTTAAAAAAATAAAAATAAAATGCCTTTATATAAAAAACATAAAAGTACTGTAGCAAAATATTAAAATAATAAAGAAGTATGTGGAGTAAAAAAACCCCTTCCGATGAAGTGAGAGAGTAGCATAGATGTATATATACTACCAACTGTGAAATGGATAGCCAGTGGGAAGTTGCTGTATAACAAAGGGAGATCAACTCCATGATGGGTGATGCCTTGGAGGGCCGGGATGGGGAGGGTGAGGGGGAGTCGCAGGAGGGAGGGGATATGGGGATATGTGTATAAATACAGCTGATTGACTTTGGTGTACCTCATAAGCTGATACAGAGTGTAAAGCAGCTATATTCCAATAAAGTGCTTAAAAAAAAAAACCCTTCCCCGCTCTTCTCCAATAATCTCTCCATTCTGCCCCAAAGCTGTGAAGTGTTTGATATATATTCTTCCAAAAAAAAAAGAAGAGTATGTTAGCTTTTCCCAAATAATAAATGCATTTTCTCAAACTCTATGCTGTGAGCTAGTGGGAATTCTGGGTCCGACAACTGAGGAGATAAGACAAATAGTTCACAGCAGAGGGGCATTAAGCATCTGTGGAGTTACATCACCAGTCAGCTTTATATTCACTGACATGTAGACCAGCAATGTCCATTTGAGTGGGCTAATCAGAAAATATGGACTTTGTTCAGTGACTTAAGAGTTCACAATGCAATGTCAGAGAAGAGACTTCTTGACAGAAAAATCTGAAGCAGATAAACCCAATCTGTAGAGAGTGGTTGAGATCATTGATGAACCAGCATCTTTAAGCAAGCCAGCTCTCATAAAGTGCCAGTTCAAATCTCATTTTTAAATCTCCACGAGACTATACATTCCTGCTTTCTAAAACATATTAATCGAATGTTTAAAACTTAATATGTTTGAGATATATAAGTGAGATAAATAGACTGGTAATGGACAGGTGATAGATAAACTTCATATGCGTATATATTTATCACATTATAGAGAAAACAGAACATTTCTCAAAATGTGATCCAAGAACCACCCACATCTGAATCACTAGCTATATCTTTTAAAATACATATTCCTGTGCCCCATCATAGAATTCCTGATTCAGAATCTCTGGATGAGCCAAAGGCTCTGTACTTTTAGAAATGCTTTTCATGATGGTATTTCCACAGATTCCATGTTATACTACTTCCAGGTCATTTTTTGTTTATTGGTGTCCAACATGACAATAAGCAAAATATCTTCAGAAATAAGAAAAGAGTTTTATAATCAACAATCTGAAAACAGTAAACATCTACTGAGACCACCAGGATACTTCTCTTGGTGACAGCAACAGCACAAGAAAGCCCATGGAAACATTCAAGTCCTCTTTAAATTCTAGACTTGAATCTGGTATAGTCACTCCTCCCTCATTTTATTGGTTAAAAACAGCCACATGGCTGAACCCAAAGTTATACAAAACAACTGAATATATAAGTCATAAGGATGCATATCTGAAGATATCTATCAAACACATTCAAGTAAGTGCTGACAGGATAAGAGGGACGGGAGTGGGGTTCTGAGATACAGAGTAATTAAATGAGCCTTGCACAGCCCAATGAAAAAAATGTTCTATAAATTAAGTAGTCTAAGTAACTCAATATTCTGCAAATTAATTCTGCTCCCACACTCACTCCCCAAAGAAAAGAGTAAAGTAAAAGAAAAGGAATACCTTCAGACTGTTGAAGTAACTTACCCAGGTGACTAACTTCTCTAGGTTAAGTTACTTATCTTCTAATTATGAGCTAGAAAATGTTCCTCTTCCAGCTACACCATATCAATTTTCATCTCTAAAATAATGCCCATTAGTCCAGAAACTAACACTAAAATTACTATAGTCTATTTTAAACTAAGTTAATTTTTATTTAGTAAGACATTAATTGAATGCTTGAAGTAGTTCGAATCTTTGAGTCTGATTTGATGTACCCTCAAGAAACTTATAATGGGAACTTAGGAAAAATAAGACAAATACACAAAATGGATAAAGAACACATCATTTATATTTAGTTTAATTCAACAACTTTTCTTTCTTTGCAGCCTGTGTACTAGGCTCTTTCCCACAGGATATAAGTAAGGGGAAGGATTCACACTGTAAGGACCAAAAGACAGACATAAAGTGTAAAAGATTTCAAAGAAAGGGAAAATAACATTAAGGAAAACAGAAAAGCTTTCATAGAGGAAGTGGCACAGATGAGCCTTGAAAGGTAGATAAAATTTCAATCGGTTCGGATCTAGAAGGGAAAAAAAAGGGAAATTCCAGGTGGTGAGAATGACATGAACAAAGATGTATAATACAAGTAGAGGTTGGACATTTTTAGTATCACAGCATAGAGGTTCGAAAACACAGAACATCTCACATGAGTTAGCCTCTACTTTGGGTGCTAGAAATACAAAAATTAATATAACATGGGTCCCTTCCTTGAAAAGCTCCCAGTTTGGATATACGTGTTTTGAGTTCTTGATATGGATGAGCTCAGGAGGAAGAGGATGTGAAGAGCAACAGTAAGAGGTTGGCAGGACCATGGAGGGGTGCTACAGGGGGCATGGAGAAGAAGGAAAAGCCAGATGGAAAGATTTAAGGAAGGACCTGAGGAAAAATATTGCAATTTTTATTTAAATCAAACTCAACGATATAATACTCCTCATATATAAAGAATTTGTAGAGATTGAGGATAAAATGATCAACAATCCAACAGAAAATGGACAAAAGATACGGAGAGTTCACAAAAGAAGAAATGGAAATAGCCCTTAAATGAAAAGATGCTTAGCCCAGCTCTTGATAAGAGAAGTGTGAGTTTAAACGACACTGCAATGCTAGTTCTCACAAATCAGACCGACAATAACCCTTATGCTTGACAGTTTAGGAGTACCATTTGCAAGCCTCTAAGGAAGTGAGCACTCTCATACATTGCTGGAGAGAAGGCAGAGTAGCACAGCCCCTTTGGAGGGGAATGCAGCAATCTCTAGAACACTTGAAATTACATATGGGCTTGCATTATATTCCTATTGGACAGTGCTGCTCTAGGTCTAATGACTAGTTTACAAAAAAAATTGGAAGATAGAGGACATATTAAAGACACTCAAAGCTTCAATCAGCCAGATCCGGTACAAAGAAAAATTCTAACAGACAAATGATTCATGTTCCAAAATAAGTGGCATAAACAGGGGGATTGAATTCGGACTGATGCCTGAATGATTCTAAGGAATTATCATTAATGCTTGGGCGTGCTAATGCCATCAGGGCTATTTTTAAAGTCTTTATATGTTAGAGCTACATACTGAATTATTTATATGTCAAATGATATGCAGTCTGAGATCTGCTTTAATCCCATGAAAGATAAATATTGGGGAGGTATATACATTTAGAATAGCAAAGTATTAACCGTTATTGAAACTGGCTGGGAGGTAAATGGAGATTTATTGTACTATTTTTTCCACTTCTGTATGAAATTTTTCATAATTAAAAAAAATGCTTAAAGGAATCACCTAAGATACAACAGTATCAGCTGAAGAGTGCCATGCCTTTGGTGCCAAGAGAAGGGAAAATAGAGCATCAGCCCCTGGTACTACAGAAAGACCCAGGAAGAGAGTGCTCAATAAAACCACAGGATGTGTTAATTTCTAGGACAATTATACTCTGAGTAAAGGTGATAGCTATAAAAGCCAGGCTGCAGCAGTCTGGAAGAAGTGGTGAAGAATGAAATGGCAAAAATATGTATAGGCAATGCTTAGAAGGTTTTTAGGCCACCAAAGGAAAGAGAGAAATTTGATTTAGAACACAATTAACTGTCACAATGATAAATATTTAAGTACCATAGTACGTATCACTAAGTCAATCACACGTTTCTGAAAGTCACTAAATTTTCAAAAGTATTATAACATGGAAAAGGCACTAATTTAGGATTCAGAAAATCTAAATTCAAATTTCAAGCATTAACTGTGACAGCATATCCATTGGTGGGGGAAAAAAGTAGTTTTGAAGATTTAAAACTGTTAAGACTGTGATTTTGGATCATCCTTTTCCCAAGGTACCTTAAAAGGAGAGAGGATCTGGGACCTAGGAGAGTGAAATGTACATCTTGTCCAACCAGTGGGCTTGGGACAAAACAATCATCTCTGGTTAGTAAATGAGTTGGAGGGAGCCCTCAAACTAGAAACAGAAACATGTAACAAGGCACAGACTGGAGTGTGAGTCTGCCTCTGGTTACTGCAAGGAAGTAATTTATTACAGTCGGGCTACAGGGAAAGTTGGCGTTGTCTCGGCCCACACGTCCCCCACCATGAACTATCTCCAGATGTTAGCTAGAATTGCTGAGAGTCATCAAAAAGTTAAACAAGCCTGAAACATCTAGTGAATAAGCTTGGGGCAAGTTTAAGGGAAAAGGTCAAGTGTGAGGACAGGAATTCCAGGGGCCCACAGCTCTTCCATCTGACTCCAAAGACCTAGAAAACAGAAAGTATGTCTTCAATTAATTTATCCAACAAATATTTACTGAGACCCTAATATGCATTAGGCTCCATGCTATGCATTAGAGACAGAAGAGTGAATATCCTTCGCCGTAATAGCACTAACACTCAGAACAGGATAAAGACAGTTTTGAATGCAAGAGCTCTTTACAGGTAAGGAGGACCAGCTAGGGTTCAGGAGAAGAATCTTTACGAGCCAACATGAAAATATCTTTCTGACCCAGAAGCAGCTGATCTATTTACCCACGCCTTGGGAGAAAACAGGGAAGCAATTTTTAGTAGAAAGCAATTACAAACAGAGCAATCACAACTTGTAAATTAATACACAGAAAATAATAACACAAAACTGAGACAGTGGTGGGCACCGATAAATACAGAGGAAAACAAATGTACAAAAGAGAATTCATTTTATCAACACTTTCCATTATGGAAAAACAACCTGCACTGGTCCTGGCAAGAGACCTTGGATAGGATTTAGAATATGGAAGTAGTTAAAACACAGATCTACTTCAGGCTAGAAGCAGGATTGCCAAATCTCATCTGCAACTAGACAGAGTAAAGTATGGATCAGAAAGTTACAAATGTACTCAACTGTATGCTCTTGTAAATGCTAGGATGCTTTCTCTTGACTTTTTGGGAAATAATTCTTTTTTTTTAACTACAACTTTATTTTGGTTGAACTTGGCAGGTATACATTGTTCTGACCTTGGTCAAAATGGCAAAAGGAACATAGGATGAGGGTCCCTCCTCTTCTCTAAAATAAGGTCCTGGAATTGGATTAGCTCAGAATCTGGCAAGAGTGACAAAGTTTAGGTAGATAGAAGATTTAAATCAAAGAGGAATAAAGTAGGACTCTGCTTCCAAAGTACACGATTTTCTTTGACATTCACCCTATGATTATCTTGAGCAAGAAAATCCTTGCTCTACTGCTCCTTGATCTCTTTAACTATTCTACAGAGCAGCTCCACCATACAGCTACATAACTGTTTGCACACGTCACCAAGTACTCCTGTAGATTTCACTTTATCTGATGATGGTTTAACAGGCAATACCCCTACTTGACAGAAGAGGGCAGTGTGGAGCTTTTGGTTTGCAAGAGCTCAGCCCCTGTTAAGGCTCAGTGTAAACATACAAATATGTGTTTCCTCATCGAAAAGTGCAAAATCAATAAAAAGTTTGGCATTTAAAGGAGAGAAATCTGGGGAGCACCCAAATAGAAAATAAAGTTAAAAAAAAACATTTGAAAGGATTATAAATTGGGGGGAGAGGAGGAGCGTAGAATTAACCGCATGCTTGTGTGCTTCTTTCCTGGACTTTCTATGACAGTGTAATTCGTCCATCTTTTGTTTATTTCACTGCATGAGCTCCCTGTCATTTAATCAATGCTTTTAAATGAAACATGAAATTTCCTTATCAATTCATTTCAAAAATATATTCTGACTTGTTAATCTCTCTCTTAACTAGAAGATTTCTGTGGCGTATATTACAAGAAATGACAAGGGCAATTATCATTAAAAACTGAGTAGAACAAAGCTATGGTAATGAGGAGTGCTACAATTCATTCACCAAGACACGAGGTGATAAAAGGATAAAATGAACCTACCTCTTTCTTTCTGATAACAAAGCAATTACAACTTGTAAAGTAATCCAGAGAAAATAATAATTTAATAGAAAATGGAGAGAATGGTAGGCACAGAGAAATACAAAGGAAAACAACTCTGCACAAAAGATAATTCCCTTTATCAAAACTTACCATTATAAGTAGAAAACGACTTGCCAAAAATGTCAGGATGCACAGCAATATTTTTACCAGGAAAAAATAGTTCCCTCTTATTAGTATTCAGAAGGTTGCTAGCAGAATGATATAATGAAAAAAGTTCAGTCTGTCTTTGAAACTAGTAAATCAATGAAGCACAAATAGAGGTAAAGCAAGGAGAGTATAATACACACACACACACATACAGGCACATACACACACATGCACACACACACACACACAAACACACATGCAGACATACACATACACACATATACACAGGCACACATGCATACACACATACACACACATATACAAGTATATATACACACACATACTTAAACATACTGACATACATAAACACACACACACACCAACAAGCATACTCAGGCTTAGAGAAGAAGACTAAGGAAAAGAATCAGGGACCAGAAACCACTGGACTGAACCTTCTTAACAATCAACTGACTTTGGAACAAAGCAAGCGATGGCAATCCTCGTGAGCTTCACAGATGCTGGGGAGTGCTCCAGCTGCCAGGATGGTATCAACAGTTCCAGTGCAATGCCAGACCCGCCCAGGCTAGCAGAAAGCACATCTGTGGACCAGTGCCAGTTCAAGAACCACCAGTTGTAAAGTGTTAATCATGGAACTTAAGCATAAAACTGACAGCCAAAGCATTTAAGCTTCTGTTGGTAGCCCTGAAACTCACTCCTAGGGTCTTAAATCACTCCCATTGTTTCATCTTCAAATTGGGAATGGCACTGCTCACCTGTCAGGGATGCCGTGAAGATCAGGTAATGATTACAAAGTGCTCTGGAGCTGAGTATTAAATATTACAAGATACAACACAAGCTAGAATCTGGCCTACACGGCTGACAAGGGCTCCATCCTGCTCCTGTCACAAATCATGTCACTCTCTCCGGTGTTACTGATTGCAAAAGAAAATCCCTAGAAATTAGGCTTTACTTCCCATATTTAGGGAAAATAGTATCTTCCCACAATGGCTGTGATAATGGTGCCAAAGTTGATACAAAGAATGTACATCCTTTATGAATAAGGACCAAAAGCTGAATGCTGAAGTGTGTGTTCTTCTGTTCCTTACATACAGACTGTGCCTCCACCTCTCTCTCTCTCTCTCTCTCTCTCTCCACCCTCCCTCCACTGCCCTCCCATGCTCCCTTTCTCACTCTGGCTTTTATGTGCTCTCTCACGCACACACTTACTCTTAACTATAGCTTCTCAACTTTAATGTTACGTAAAATAAATATCACATTTATGCATATTATAGCACTTTTAAACCCTTTCCAAAGTCTCCACAGTCCAGGAATGGCTGGCCAGTCACAGTGAAGAATTGTAAACCCACAGATTACATGTACGTGATCACTGAGGTCAGTCCTTCAGCGGATGACTGAATCCTCTCCAGATCATGCTTCAATGCCTCCAGTGGTGATGAACTCATGCTACTTGCAGCCTGTCCCATTTACAAAGTTCTAAGTATTTGAAAGTTGTTTTGTATATTGCTTCCCAATAGTTTTCAGTTCTGCACTTTGGAGTCTCATAAATACCTATTCCCTTGTCTTCATTTCAGCTCTTTAAATATCTGATCACAGTTACCTGTCCCATCAGATTCTACAAAGACTGATTAAGAATACTTCAAAGTTTTGCTGTTACCAACATAGAGAAAACTTATCTGAGCCTTTCAAAGGATGGCCCAGCTTTGACAGTCTCAATGATGTTTTTAAAGGAATCAGATCTTATTTCAATATTAAGAGATTTGTCGATGTGTCCTTTTTTATCAGAGTACCATCAGATCATTGAGGATAAGAGCAGAGGGCAGACGTTTCCAGGTGAGTCTCAGACAGGCAGAGACACATATGCATGTGTCCGATAACAACTGTGAAAGTTTGCTTGGCTTGAACAGAGAGCCTGCACTGCAGGGCACTGGGTAGAGCTGGGGTAAGTGTCAAAGAAAATGTAAAGTTCAAGAATGCTTTGAAACTGGTGAAATGGGCAATAAAAGCTACAAATGTCTCATGTATTTGGTTTTCACTTATTTTCTGAGGTTTTTGGATACCATAGAAGTCATTATTTTTCCAAGTATTTAAGAAGTGTTTATTAAACACCTATTATTTTCCAGGCACTGTTCTGGCCACTGGGAATTCAGTGGTGAAGAAGATAGACAAGGTCCTTGCTTTCATGGAGCTTACATCTAGTGAAGGACACAGATAGTACACAAGTAAACAAATACAGATTAGTGTATAGCATGCTCTTAAAAAATAAAGCCATTTACCAGCTATATCATTGTAGATCATTTTAGCCTCTTATCTTCAGTTTTCTTATCTCTAAAACGAGTACCATAACAGTCCCTAAAACATAATGTTATTTGAAGAATTAAGTTAGGTAATATAAAATGCTAATATAGTACCTGGCACAAAGTAGTTGCTCAGCTAATGACCAAGATCATTATATAACCTTTGTAGTAGACTTTTTTCCTGCCCCACAGGATTTGTTCCCAGAAATCCCATGGGGAGGAAAAAGTTGGGGAAGTAGACTTTACTGACTCTCCAGTTCTGTGTACTCTGCAGCTGGAAGAGTCTCGTGCCGGGAAATCCACACCGAGGGCAAGGCTGCTAACCACCCCTGTGTCTAGAGAGGAGGGCAATGAGTGCTGATGTTTCCTCCTGCCCCGCATCCCCTCCTCATCTGGACCTTCCCTTGGGAAGCCATCCTTCCCCACATTCATCCCACTTGTTACCAGTGAACCAAGTCCAATCCAAAAGCCTAATCACCTGTGTAAGTATTTAGGCGTAAGCACAGTCACAACATGATCCCATAGACAGAAACCCAGAATCTGCTGCGTGGCTATTAGAAAGTAGTACATTTTTACCACTGAACTTGAAATAGGGTGAATGCGAACTTGGACCCCTGAAGGGCCACTTATTCAGACCACATAGGTGGAAGAAGAGCCAAAACAGGGAAGGTCCTCGGTCCTGGTGAGAGACTTGCCCCGCTCAAGTCTCAGTTGATGCCAAGGGATACTTTTATTATATAAAGCGATACATTACCTTTTAGTTAAGCCAATTTGAGTTGGAGCTTCCATCTGAGAAAGATCTTCTATTTATTTAGTAACAGTCTTTCCAATTTTTCCCTACAGCAAACATGGCCCCGACTTGAATGAAAGCTTAAAGGGTTCTTAAAGGAAAGACTTTCAGTGACTATTCCAAAGTCATACAAAGTTCCCCAGGGGATGGCTAGGGTTGTAAGGGAAATGGGACATTTACCTCTGGTCAGCAACTCTCCCCTCTTAATACCAACCAGGGCAGACCTCTGGGGCTCAGCTTTTCCACCCAACACAGATGCTCTCTGAATCGTTCAAAGGCATTGCACTTGTGCCACCCTCATTTACTACCCCTCCTCTTACTTCTGTACATCCCACAACCTTTCACCCATCGCCTCCCAGTGATACCACCAGGAGTATTCACTCCACTCCTTCTCTCAGGATCCATCACTGCTCTCTGGGTCAGTGTCCTTCTCTGCCTGCTTCTGTCTTGTAATTCTGCCACTTCAGGCTTTTGCTGCCTTATGGAGTTAGCTAAACTCTACAGAAATAGGGACTATCTAGCTCAGTCTCCTCTGAGGGGAGAAGCTGCAGCTGCTTCTCCCAGAGGATCTAAAATCAAAAACATTTCAAACCACAAAAAAAAAAAAAAAATTTTTTTTTAAAACATAAGCCCACCTGTTTCCATTGGAAATTGCTATTACTCCTGTAACATAAGCTGTACTGCATTCTTTGAAAAGTAATATTTTCTGGCTTTATTATGACCTCCCCTTGACTCCTTCCCTAAGTTTCATCATCCAGCATTCTACAAGCCAAACTGCTTTTCTCTGATTCTTGTGGGGGAGCAGGCACATGTTTCAATTCATCTCTTCACATTAACATTATTAATTTCTCTTTTGTGGGGTAGGAGGAGTACACAGACTTCTCTCTGGATGAAAAGAAGTACACCTCAAATGACCTACTGCTCCTTGTTCTGATAGCATGCTCACAAGGCAACCCCCAGTCCCTCCTTCAGATTTCCTGGTTTCTGGGGGACCTAGTAATGGACACATTTTGGTCCCTAGAAAAGAGTACCCATCACTGTCAGTGAACGAGCTGGCACTGTGATTTACACGCCTGTCTCTCATGAGTTTGGATAGTGGGAGTTGGTAGATGAAAACTCTCTGCTTCTGGATATCTTGTTGAATGAAGCTTCTAGATGGAAAAAGCTGGAATCAAAGCTTTATGCAATGACCCCCCCCCCCCCAACACACTGCCTCCCTCTACTTCCTCTTTTACATAATCCAGCCACCAGTTCTAGATACATCTGTACGTTTAGGCTCTTTGTAATTGCAGCAGGTAGGACTGGGTCCCTGACGTTGGGAGGAGGGATGTACTGTGGGAAGGTGACTTCCCACTAAAGACCAATATAAATACTCACAGATGTCTTACACCTCTCTGTTGCCTCCCTCAGGTGAGCTTTCCCAGGGAATCCTTTGTCACAAGGAACCATACACCTTGATCAGCCCTGATGTTCAGGAAGAGGTGTATACCTGGCTTCCATCTCCCTCTTCCCAGAGCAACCATCTCAAAAAACTCCCACTTGTCTTTCTTCAGTTGTACTCAAGCTCCTATCCTTGGTTTCCTTTCCATTCATTTTTCCATTCGGACTTAAGGATAATTGCTCTGGTTTTTAGGTATAAATATTCGCTATACAATCCAACAGCATTTGATGTAAGATAGCTAAGAAGCCAACACCATGATATATGGGGAGAGTCATTCAAGCACATCCAGTGGGAGGTGTGTGTTCACTGGGAGGAGAAGGTATGTGGACAAAGGAGCTGTCCAGCATTATGGGAAAAGTAAAAGGACACAATGAGCAAAGATGAGAACTTAGAAATGAATGAAGGGTATATGGGCAGCGGGATACCAGTGTACCAGCAAGACTTCCCAACTGGTCAAGGGGATTCTTTCTTGAATAAATGGAGATCATTTGGAATACCAAAATAAAATGAGGTCACAGAAACTACGAAAGCTGGATTGAAAAGAGTACTCTACAGTCGTAGGCAATGGACATCAAATGTGAGTTCTCGAGAAAAGAATCAACAAATTGCTGTTTAGAAACAGGAATCTGGCAACAATAAACAGGTAAAGGTTGGGAAGAACTAGGCCTAAGTTAGAAAACAGACTGGGAGAGATGTAGTAATCCAGATCCTGGCTTCCTAATTGGCAGGAATAGATGCTGTGATTTTTTAATATTAAAAATAAATAACTGTACAATGTGCAACTATATACAAGAAAAATTTAAAGATTGTTCTGAATACTTACTTCTACCTAGGACACCAGATGATGAGCAGAGGTTCACAGAAGTTTGCCAGCATGCTAAACTCAAATATAAATGCAACTTCTCACATTAATTCTTCACAGCATTCATGCCCAGGTCAAGAATCAATTAAGTTGTCCCAGAATCTCTAATCTAGTGTTTCACTATATTGTTCCCGTGAAGAATGTATTCTCAGATGGACATGGATGGAGAGGAAATTAAGGGGGTATTTTTCTTTCCACACATGAGTAGAGCATTTCACTTGTTCTTTTTTAATGACAAACCTCCTTACAGACAGTGAAATCAAAGTATTAGTGTAACTAAGAATAAAGTAAATATAGTATATGTATTCTGTCTATAACCAAATGGAGGAGGGGCAGTTCTAGATCATATGTACTATTCACACATTTTTCCTGTGTCATCTCTATAGCTATTTTTTGGACAGATATCAAAAAAAAAAAAAACTGCTTGAAAAGTAACATTTCACTAAAAGGTACCTTTTTCCTTCTTCTTGTCAAGAGTGTTAAAATAAACCCTATACTTTTAGCAGATAAATAATCATTCCAAGAGACAGAAAATACTCAACATTTTTACAAGAACAGGTTAGTAATATAATTCACTGTGGCTGAAAGCACATGGAATACATTTATAATGTAGGCTGAATAAAGGTTAAGTAATTTTGTGTTTTATTCTGCATCTAACATAAATATCTCTCATACCAAACCCTAGATGACATAAGATCTTAGAAATCTGTGATTCTTGGAGGAAGATAAGCAACTGGGGAAGTTCCTCTTCTTTAGATAAATTCTATATCAAGAAGACCTAGAAGCCAACATTAAAAGAAGAAAAAAACAGCACAATCTCCAGGGTAATGTCTACAAAGTGTCACCATGGAATCCCCAACAACACAATCCCACAACATCAGAACCACTTTGTGGTAGCACCATTACATCAACTCCCTCCAATAAGTAATCAAGGAGATCGATTCTGGCTCTTTCCACAAACACATCATTTTTTTTCTGAGCAGTGACTCAGGAAGAACATGTAGAAAAAAAATATGTATCTTGAAAAATACAGACAGCTGCACCGTTCTTCTGAAAATACCTCCTTAGAATGCTCAAGAAGTTGTGATGTCCAATTAAAATGAAACCAGAGATTGTTTATATCAATGAGCTCTCTAGAAATAAGAACGAGGGTGGACCTTCCTACTAAAATATTTGTAGACCAAAGAATTTGAAGAGGAGCTGCTCTTATTTTCAAAAGCCCTTATTCACTTATTGTCAAATCCTTATGTACAACATAAATGTGTTTCTCAGCATAGCTGAGCCCTCACCCCATCCACTAAAGGGGAGATTTGCAAAGCACATTTGTTTTCCAAAAAGATTCTGCACTTTATGAAAGGATGCACCATAGGTTTCCTTTAAAAAGCATACTCCCTACTGTGTTTAAAATTAGTCAATTTACAAAAATGTAAATTAGCCACAATTCTCCAGAAATACATTTGCTCCCTAAAACAAGGCACACCTACTGAAAACTGCAAGTCTGAATATCAGTCCCCAGGAAACCTATATTTCAAACTCTTCAGTAAAAGAAAACCTTTAGAGTTAATAGTCACTGGCTTATGTTATTAACCTGGCATAAAGCAAGACAATTCCTGAAATCTTCAATTTTCCTTCCACAATCTGCCTTTTAATCTACCCCAGGATACAAAACAGGAACACCTCCCCTCTACCCTCGACTTTTTTTTGGCTCCTGCAATTGGCTGTTCATGTCCAGCCATGCCCCCACTTCCTACCAATCCCGCATTCAGGGCTCTTCACACTGTTCTGTTCCCTCCAGCCTTCTCTCCGCAGCCCTCACTTATTTTCTTTTTTTTTTTTAATTGCCCATTTTATTTATATAGTTAGTTAGTTAGTTAGTTATTGGTTGAGCTGGGTCTTCGTTTCTGCACACGGGCTTTCTCTAGTGGCAGCAAGTGGGGACTACTCTTCGTTACCATGTGCAGGCTCCTCATTGTGGTGGCTTCTCTTGTCATGGAGCACAGGCTTCAGTAGTTGCAGCACGAGGGCTCAGTAGTTGTGGCTATCGGGCTCTAGAGCGCAGGCTCAGTAGTTGTGGTGCACGGGATTAGCTGCTCCGCAGCATGTGGGATCTTCCTGGACCAGGGATTGAACCTGTGTCCCCTGCATTGGCAGGCAGATTCTTAACCACTGCACCACCCAGGAAGCCCCAGCCCTCACTTATTTTCTTTTCAGCCCTCAGCTCATTTCTTCACCAATGCCTTTGACACCACAATCCAGACTAGATGAGTTCCCTCTCGTACTCTCATAGCCACATGTACTTCTTCATATCACTTGTCCAGAGCTTATATTTAAATAACTGGGATTATTTGGTACGTATCTGTCTTCCCTATTCCAGGCTTCATGAGGCAGAGACTATGTCTGTTTTCCTGATTATGCTGCCATGCAGAGCACACAGAGAGGACTGAGAAAAGATTACTGAACGAATAAACGAGCCCTGTTCTCTCAATTTTCTTCACTTTTTTCATCCTTTATCAGTAAAACTTTATTAAAGCACTACACATTATCAAGCACACGTCTTTAAAGAGCTCTTCCCTACTGTCTACACCCATTCCTTTCTGAACTCTTTTCAGTCTCCTTCTACATCTACAGCTCTACTGGAACCAATCTCCCAAGGTTTGCCAATAACCTTCTCCTAATGAACAAATTCAGGGGCCACTTCAAGCTTCATCCCCTTCAACTTCCCTTCAGTGGGATGTTGATGAGCTGCCCACCTTCGCTTGTTTTCTTCCAACTCTCACTTTCTTAACGCATGCTCTCTCCCTCCCGTCTCCCTTTTCTGCCTTTCTTCAAGAGGATCACCTTCCTTCCCATTCCAGCCTTTCCTTCTGACCTTTCTGGCTCTGTTAATGATACTGTCATTCTCCTGGTCCCCGGGTTTGAAAGCTGTCACTCCCAGACATTCATTTAATCAATGCCATAGGTTCCCTCCAGGGAAGAGTCCTATGGCCAAAGTTTGCATTCAGGTTCTCCTCAAGACTAACTCCTGAATCACTGTGACTTGCCTCCTCACTCCAGTCCATTCTAGGCACCAGTACCTTCTTCAGACATAGCCCAACCACATCATCCTTCCTTCCCATTGCCTCAAAAACCAAATACAAAAGCTTCAGCTTTACCCTCAAGATCATCATGCCATTGCCCTCTGGAAAAACTGAGTGATTGCTAAATACACCTGGTAGTCCCCTGCCTTCTGTGCCTTTGGTCACACACGAGCTCCCACTTACATTCTCCCTATTCACTCCAGTCTAGTGAAATTTTATCTTTGTTTCCAAGTACATTACAAATACCTCCCCCGGCAAAGTTTTTCTGATTTCCTAAATGAATGGTATCATAATTATTTGTGCTCCACGGATAACCTTTCTCTAAACCTTAAGGTCTTCAAGAATAAGTATGTCTTACCCACTTGAAAAATTTAAGTACACTGCCTTGAAATCTCAGATTGTGTAGGAAGTCACCCTAGAAGAACCATATCTTTCCTAGCAAAAGGATTCTCTAAGTGATTAGTTTTAAGTTTTTTTATTAGGGCTCTAAATTGTAGACAAATTATTTTGGAAAAAAATATTTAAATTGTCAATTGGCATAAATTGAATTTTAGGGTATTTATTTCAGTGGCTTCTAAGAGCATATGATGGTTTTTTAAGGCAAGGCAAAAATTAATAGTGCAAACAGGTAAATGGGGTTCAGAACATGCCACACCAAAATGTGCCATTTTGGCCTAATTATTATTTTAAGCTGAAGACTCTTAAGAAACAGCAGATGCAGGAAGGGCTCTCCTACCTTCGCCTTTCTCCTTAAAAGTGTGTCATTAATTTTCCCAGGAGAAAGGTGCCCTCCCTGTACCAGAAGGAGGAGAACATTTTTCTAATCTGAAACTGAGAGTCAATGCCAAAATGGATCCATCCAAACCACCTACTAAAAAAAACCCTTATCTTCCCTTGGTTTCCCACATGTATTTCCAAGTCACTATCCCACAGTTTACTGCCCCAGCCCTTTGTCTTCTCATTTTTCCACAAATTTATCAATTCGTTGTTTCAAAAAACAAATATATAAGCTCTTGGTCCTACCTGCTTCTTCAGGTCTTCATTCTTCCTAGGAGAAGCCTTGTATTTGTATATGCTTTTCTCATGTTAATCTGTCTTCTGTGAGCTTAATTCTCAAGCTCAGACACAGAGCCTAAGCGGTAGAAGGAAGTTTTTCCTCCCTGACACAGGCTGGGAGGATTTAATGTTATGAAGGCTTGATATCGTATACACTGAATAGACATGCATTAAGTTTTTTAAAAAGCACCAAGAACATCTTTCTAATTAATAAAGTATCAGCCAAAGCCCCATGCTTTCATAAGAGAAGCTTCTTTATCACAACAGAAAGGGGCAGACACTTGGAGAGAGTCACAGGAGCTTTACTGTCTGTTACTGGAGAGCTACTACCCTTGAGGGGCTCAGGTCTCTTAAGCTGGAAGTGGGGGAGCCCAGTAGCCCCTCTTTCTCTCTCATTTTCCTCCACCTGCAGCACAAACAGGTAAAAATGTGTCTTGAGTCATGCTAAAACCTCCCACACCATTATTGAGGGTCATTAGTTAGAACTGGTGGGTGCAAGCAATAAAGAACACATGTGTTCAAATATCTTATCTATAAAGTGTTACTACTCGGGTCGAGGACACCCAGGAGCAAGACCACAGGGTTTAAACAAGAAGTATGCCTTGAGTGTTCTCTTTGCAAGGAAAGCTAAAACACTTACATATAGAAAAAAATATATGTTGAATCTCAAAATTTACAAACCACTTGAAAACATCAATAAATGTAATATTATAAAAGTGGTAGAACTTTATGAAGGACCCAAACACTGAGATTGGTTTATGGCAAAAGGTAGCTGTAGGGATGTTTTAGCATTGTTTAAAAACAACAGCAACAAACTAGATATCAGAAAGTAAGGGACTGATTGAGTAAATTACAGCCTATCCGTACACTGAGATGTGCTTCAGGCATTAAAACTGATATTGGAGGTGTATTTCTTAGCATATAAAGTTGTATAAAAACAGAGGTAGAAGAGTTTAGTATAATCCATTTTGCATTTTATATGTGGTACATACACTTGTTAATATTCTGTAAGATAATACACCAAAAATGTAATAGCACTTGCCAGGTGACATAAATTATACATTTCATCCTCCTTCTTTTAGTTTACATAAATTTTCTACAAATTTAATCTTTCTACAGTGAACATGTATTTTTTTCACGTTATCTGTGTTAAAAGGAAAAAGTGGGACCAGTACTCTTTAAATAAAGACGGAAAGTGAGAAAAAGGTAATAGATAAATGTAAAACAAAGACTAAAATTACAGCTACAAGACCTTCTGTGGGGTAGAAAATGGAAAAGTGTTTCAAAGAAAAGATTGTCATTATGTAAATAACTTTTTAAACTCCCACACATCAAAATTTTTCGTAAGACTCCCCAGTAGGAAAGCAAAGTGCAAAGAGTCGAATAATGTTGAAAGAGTAAGGGTGGAAAGCGAGGGGTTTCCTCTAGCAAGGAGAAAAAAGAACAGTTCACAGTCAACAAATGAGCACAGTTCCCAAGCAAACATTTGCCAAAAAAACTTGCTCTTCATTATGACTGTTCTGTGAAGTCATAGAAAAGGTTGAGTATCCCTAACATAAACCCTCAGACCTAGAAAATGCCTAAAAACTTTAAACAAAACTTATTTTAAAGGAAAGAAAACTTTAATTTCTGACTGTTAGACTATTTCTTGTGTACCTGAAGCTGTCAGACAATAAACATTAGCTTTTGTTGTGCCCAACTTTCTTGTGATGCTGATTGTTGCCTTTAAATTAGGGACAGCGACATTGCTCTTTTTCCTGAGTCTGCTTGATCTCCAGGACAATCAAGATTCCACAGTTGCTGTGGAAGGATAACCATGCTGCAACAATGACAATGTCCTGGAGCCCAGCGTCTCATGTCACCTGCCTTTCTGAGATGACCTGGGTTGCCTGAACACGGACCTCAGTTCTATTTCTGGTTTCAACGGCTCTAATATGAGGGCCATTGTTGTTGCTTTAATTCAGGTGTTATCTAATCTAGTACCTTCAGTTCCTTTGATCATTTGGTATACATTTCTTTCTCTTAGAGAAATGAAAGAACAGTCCCTTTTTACTGTGAAATGAGCATGAACCACCTAGTTATGCGCTCAGGCAGGAGAAGGAGGAATCGGGAACTACATTCCATTTTCCATTTTAGAGTCAGTATCTGAACACCACTAGCTCTCTGCCTCACAAAATCAAAATATTTTTGGTGTTCATTGAAGCCAGTTGACTTTCACTGCTCTGATATTCTCCAGATGTGAAACCTTTGTAGGAAGCACACAGCTGTGCACATCACCATTTCTCAGAGGCAATGACTCTGAGGTTAGACAGCGGGGGACATCTAACACCCTTCCCTGTGCAGCCCTCAAGCTCTTTCTTTTCCTTGGGCCAGTGGTTCTCAAACTTCCGTGTGTATCATGGTTATATGAGAAGCTATTAAGAATCAGTCAGCCCAGGGGCTTCCTAGGTGGCTCAGTAGTTGAGAATTTGCCTACCAATGCAGGGGACATGGGTTTGATCCCTGCTCCAGGAAGATCCCACATGCCATGGAGCAGCTAAGCCCGTGCACCACAACTAGTGAGCCTGTGCTTTAGAGCCCATGAGCCACAACTATTGAGCCCATGTGCTGCAAATACTGAAGCCCACGCGCCTGGAGCCCGTGCCCCGCAACAAGAGAAGCCACGGCAATGAGGAGCTTGTGCACCACAACAAAGAGTAGCCCCCACTCACCGCAACTAAAAAGAAAGCCTGCGCACTCAGCAAAAAAGACCCAACACAGCCAATTAAATAAATAAATACATAAATAAATAAATAAATAAATTTATAAAAAAAAAAATCAGTCAGCCCAGGCCCACTGAAGCAGACTCTGAGCTGACCCGGTGAGAAACACCCCCTCCTTTGTCCATGGAATAGCGCACCTTAAAGACCTGTGATTTTCGGAACCACTCTACGGTCAAGAAAGGCTCAGACCACTGCTAGTTTCTGAGGTTCTAAGCACACTAAAAAGAGGGAAATGTGAAAAAGAGATTTCAATAATGATGAGGTATTTACTTGATAAACACCTGCAAAACATATATATGTATGTATACATATATGTGTATATATTGTCATATGGATACATTTGGATATATATGTGCATGCATAACACATTTATATAACTGTGCTATTCATACAAAAATTTTAGAATGTATTTTTTTAAACCCCTTCAAATTGCACTACAGGCAGTATGGCCTATTAATGGGCCAAACATTTAAAGTTGCATGATGAGTACATTTTCAGATTATCTTAGTCACTGTGCCTGTAAGTATAACCAAATTTGGAGCTAACATCAGAAGTCTGAGTTTGCGGTCCTATGAATGAGAGTGAGAACAGGGCTAAATGGCCAGTCTGTTACCCCAACCCCCAAGGTAGCCTTGCACTTGGAGATAATGAACTTAAAGTACCTATCACAGTACCCAGAACACAGCAAATGCTGGCTGTAATTATAAGTAGTTCCCACTCGCTTCCCACAATGCTATGAGGCAAATATGTAAATGAGGTAACAGTCAAAACTGTTTTCATATATAAAAGTCCCAAGTGATCTCTCCGTCTACCAGCTTCTAAAAACTATTGTTTTGTTGAAAGTGAAATTGATTAAATCACTCACTCAGTGTTTAGCTATGTTTATTCTTTGCTTCCATAAGTAGCACTCTGAGAGTGAAACTCTAGAGCAGGAATTCTTAACCTTGTATCATAAACCCCCTAGATTGTAAATACCATAAAATTCAATTAAGAATGCTACACTATAAAATTCTTGGAGGAAAACATAGGCAGAACACTGTATGACATAAATCAAAGCAAGATCCTTTCTGACCCACCTTCTAGAATAATGGAAATAAAATCAAAAATAAACAAATGGGACCTAATGAAACTTAAAAGCTTTTGCATAGCAAAAGAAACCATAAACAAGACAAGAAGAAAACCCTCAGAATGGGAGAAAATATTTGCCAACGAAGCAATTGACAAAGGATTAATCTCCAAAATACACAAACAGCTCATGCAGTTCAATATCAAAAAAGCAAACAACCCAATCCACAAATGGGCAGAAGACCTAAATAGACATTTCTCCAAAGAAGACACACAGATGGCTAACAAACACATGAAAAGATGCTCAACACCACTAATCACTAGAGAAATGCAAATCAAAGCCACAATGAGGTATCACTTCACACTAGTCAGAATGGCCATCATCAAAAAATCTAGAAACAATACATGCTGGAGAGGGTGCGGAGAAAAGGGAACCGTTCTGCACTGTTGGTGGGAATGTAAATTGGTACAGCAACTATGGAAAACAGTATGGGGGTTCCTTCAAAAACTAAAAATAGAACTACCATATGACCCAGCCATCCCACCCTGGGCATATACCCTGAGAAAACCATAATCCCAAAAGAAACATGTATCACAATGTTCATTGCTGCACTACTTACAATAGCCAGGACATGGAAGCAACCTAAATGCCCATCAACACATAAATGGATAAAGAAGATGTGGCACATATATACAATGGAATATTACTCAGCCATCTGCACACAGCCCCGGATTCCCCACGTGCACGAAAGAAATCGAGTTATGTGTAGTGAGGTAGATAGGCTTAGAGTCTGTCATACAGAGTGAAGTAAGCCAGAAAGAGAAAAACAAATACTGTATGCTAACTCATATATATGGAATCAAAAAAAAAAAAAATGGTACGGATGAACCCAGTGACAGGGCAAGAATAAAGATGCAGATGTAGAGAACGGGCTTGAGGACATGGTGGGGGCAGGGGGGGCCGGTTGCAAAGGGGAAGCTGGGACCAAGTGAGAGAGTAGCACAGACATATATACACTACCAAATGTAAAATAGCTAGCTAGTGGAAAGCTGCCGCATAACACAGGGAGATCAACTCGATGATGTGTGATGACTTAGTGGGGTGGGATAGGGAGGGTGGGAAGGAGTCACGGGAGGGAGGAGATATGGGGATATATGTATAAATACAGCTGATTCACTTTGTTGTACAGCAGAAACTGGCACAACTGTATAAAACAATTATACTCCAATAAAGAGCTTAAAAAAAGAAAAAAGAAAAAAAATGCTATATGTCTGTGTGTGTATTTCCTTTCCTGTGAAAGGTATCCATAGCACCCATAGGATTTTCAAATATTTAGACTCATGACCCAAAATTTAAGATTTTCAGTATAAACTGTTGGTATGGCTTACACCCATTTCAAGCTGTGCACACAGCCCAGATTCCCCATGTGCATGAAAGCACAAGACAGAAGGCCTTGCACTTCTGGGTCCATTGGAATGGACCTGCACAAGTTTCCTAGGGCTGCCATGACAAAGTACCACAACCTGGGTGACTTAAAACAACAAAAATATATCTCTCACAGATCTGCGGTCCAGAAGTCTGAAATTAAGTTGTCAGCAGGGCCATCCTCCCTCCAAAGCCTCTGACCCCTGTCTCTGCCAGCTTCTGCTCGCCTCGGGCACTCCCTGTCTGTAGCAGCTTAACTCCGATCTCTGCCTCTGTCCTTTCTACGTGTCCCAGTGCCCACATTTCCCTCTTCTTATAAGGACAACAGCCACATTGGATTAACGGTCCAACCTACTCCCAGTGTGACTTCATCTTAACTAATTATACCTGCAACAACCCAACTTCCAAATTAGGTCTTATTCTGAAGTACCAGGGGTTAAGATTTCACTACATCTTTTTTTCTGGAGACAGAATTCAACCCATCACAGGCTCTACTCTTCAGTTTATTTTGCTTATAGACAAGAAAGAAGGATGGACGGTGAGCATGCATTGAGGTTTTCTTTATTCCCCATGTGTGCTGGATAGTTTGATCCTCACACACCCCATTTTTACCAATGAGACACCGAGTCTCAAATAAATCAGGTAATGTGTTTGCTGATGTGAACTCATAAAAGGCCAAGTTTGAATATGTAGTTTTTAATAAAATTAATGCAACATTTAAGAACAAATTTCAGGGGAAAACATGATCTCTGGGCAAGCAAAATTGTACTGCATGTTGGAAGGCATTTCAGAAATAGATAAAATAATACAGTGACATCAATAAATTATACATTTAATTTGTCATCTGTGTGACAGATAACAACATTAAGTAAAAAAGCTTACCTTTAAACTTGATTTTAAAATACGTGTGAAGTCAAATTCTAAGATCCTACAACTAGTAACTTATTTGTAGTTTATTCAGAATCTATAACATAGCATTTTTTCAAGTTCTACATTCTATTTTTTGGTTATTATGGTGCTTTGCAATAGAAAATTTGTTATAAGGAAACATTAAATGTGATGCTATGCTATGATTCCCCCTAAAAAATATATTAACATTTATATATTTATAATATACTATATCTACTACATATAAACTTATATTTAGCATTATATTTATGTATAAATATTATATATTTATGTATTATAAGAAATATAGATACAGCGGACATAAAAACAAAAAGGGGTAAAGGAAGATTCTTTCACAAGAAATCAATATTAGTAATTTATAACATGACAATAAAATGTTAAATTGCTAAGCTTTTGAACAGCTCCATAAGCATTAGAAAATTCTTACATAGCTACTCTTGAAAAAAGTCATTTGATTTTTTACTACAGGACAGCATGTCGATGTGTTAATTATGTTGATCTTAGTAGTCATCCCACAACATATACCTGTATCAAATCATCACGTTGCACACTTTAAATACATACAATTATACTTGTCAATTATTTCTCAAGAAAGTTGGAAGCAGGGGCATGGGGTAGAAAGCATCTGAACACATTGGAAGTTACCATGACCTGAGCGTCTCATTTTTGCAGACCAGGCACAAACACAGTGGAATCATCAAGGGAGTCCATAAACAAGCAAAATTTGAAGGATTTTCATAGACTGTAATTTTACATTATTACATTTTATGCATAATGTTATCTTAGTTCAAAATTTACACGGGCCGGACCTTCATAACTCATAGCAGGAGCTACGGGGAACAGTAGAAAGGGCATTAATCTGAGTGGGGAATGGGAGTGCGAGGTGGCGCTAGAACCAGGAAGTGGAGCAGAGCAGAGAAACACAGCACAGATCAGGAGGCGGCAGGTGTCCAGCCCTCACAACTAAAGCTCTCCTCAAACCTTGAAATCTCAGTTTCTGCCCTCGGCAAATCACGAAGGGAACAACCAGGGCCTCAGGTTGCTCAATTACAACAAAAATAAAGTGTTCGTTCAAGTCTACTAGCTCCCGTAAGAGGTACAACCCACCTGAACTACCCTCAGGATTCATTCTTAATTTGGAAAAAGTATAAGAAAAATATGTTGAATTAATGTTGATTACAGCAAGCATCTTCACTTTGAACAGGACTAAAAGAACAATAAATTTTCCCTGCCATATGCATATAAAATTTTTATGACTCTATTTTCATTTCATAGGACATTTATATGAGAAGCTATGTGATGCCTTAGAAAATGCATGAACCTGGACATTAGCAGCCCTAGGATCCAAGGGGTGGTCTACCACTGACCAGATATGGGAACTTGAACAGTCATCTAGCCCTGAGCTTTGTTTTCCCAATTTGTGTTTTTCTTCCAACGCTTACACTTTGTACTGTTCAGGATAATTTCACCATTTTAAGTAACTTTTTAAAAAAAAATTAGTAGTATATTTACTTTAAAAAAAAAAGGTGAGGGTGTAAAAGGCATGGTTAAAAATTATATATTTAAAAGAGCAGTTACCTGTCTTTAGTCAAAACACTGAGTTGGCAGATTGATTAAGAGAGAAAATAAAATTTCCTGTGCCTTAACAAACAAATTCCAACCTTCCAATCACTGTAAGGTTATCATGAATGTAGGCTTAATGAGAAAACCAAGTATGAGATCAAAGTAATCTTTATTTCAAAAGGGCTGGACTGGCATCATAATCAAAGAACTGGACTGGCTTTACTACCAAAAATTGTCAAATTCCAGAAATGTGCTACCTGCCATGCTTAAGCATCTCCTTGCTGAAATAGAGAAAAAAAATGGCATGGGATTTCAAATCAATTGTATGACCAGTTTGCAATAAATATAGGTTTGAATTGGGTGCGATGTAATTTGCCATGACTTTTGCATCTCCAGAAACCCAGCAGGAGCTTAGTTGTTAAGATGAACTCAAGCATATAGTTCTTTTGTTAGTTATTAATGGCCCCATTCTACCAAAATTAAATTTCCACAGCTGCCACCACTAAAGTTCAGTTGTTTCCAGAATGCTAAAGCTAGAGTCCGATTCAATAATGAACATTGTAGTTCACCTTCAGCTATAAACAATCACTGAGAGAGTGCAGCTCTTAACCCTGCAGATAAATGGATCAGAGCTCACAAAGGGAAGAGAACAGCATCAAGAAACCTCTGCACAATTTTTTTTTGTTATAACATCAGATTACCAAACACATTGATTATCTCCAAAGGCAATGAAAGAAAAACAATAAATCTCCCCCCGTCCCTGTTACCTCAACCTCAGTTCAATTTTTAAGACTACAGGTTGAGTTTAAAAGTCATATTTAATGTCAGAGAAATTATAATAGTTAACACATGTGTAATGCTTTTATGTGCTGGATACTTTACTTGTTTAATGTAATCATCACAACATAGCTATAACGTAGGTAGTTATTATTAAATTCATTTTATAGATGAAATAACTGAGACTTAGTAAGGTTAAGTAGCTTCTCAAGCTCACACAACCGTGATTTGAACCAGTCCAACTTCAGAGCCCATGGTTCAGAACATAGGTTCTAGAACGTGTATTATGAACAAGGGAGGATTTCACTTCATTACTTTTGGTGGAAAAAGATTTTAAACAGCAAAGATTACATGTTTTTAAATATGTATATGTGCATAAAATACGTTATACCCACATTTATCCATAGAAAAATATCTGAAATGACATTTCAGAGGCATTAATAGTCGTTATTTTTGAGGGATGGAGTCATGAGGGAGAACTAATTCTTTGTTATCTATAGTTTCTACTTTTTCACAGGGATTTGTATTGTTTTTGACATATTGTTTTGATAATAAAAAAGAACAAAAGTCCTTTAGTTATAAAAATAATAAGCCAGAGTATAATTATCAGAGATGGAAATCATAGAATAGACATATTTTAATGATGAATTTAATAGAAAAGAGAAGAAATTCAAGGCCTGGATGAAAATTAAAAGACTGGGCAATAGGTATGTATTAATAAAGATCATATTAGAAAAGTCTTATAGTTAATGTGAAATTGTTAAACATACGAATTGGGGAATCCAGCATTTTCTGAGGATCATTTTATGAATCAATTTCTTTACAATTCACAGGTGAAAGACAGCAAGTATTATTATGCTAGCCATGCGAAGACAAGTGTCCATTCATCTTAACAAGAAATTCACATTCCTGAGCAACACCAGTCATAGGATCTGACCTCTCCCCTTCCTCTGGAAGGAAGTTACATGTTCCAAATTCCTGTCTCTGGATAACTTAGCATTAAATCAAACAATTGCAGGTACGTAAAGACAATATTTCTGATAGGAAACTATTTGTGAATCCAAGAGTAAATCTCCATGGTTCCACAAACCTGTCAATTTCATGCTATCATCCTGAAACCTCTATTCTTTCAACTGCTTAATTTTATTACTGATTGCAATGTATATCAGTTATGATCATAATAGCTACTTTATAGTCTAATTCATTTATAATTTTAATAATTCAGTCTATATCATTGCCCACATACAACTTCCTAAAATAGAGTAAGGGAATGGAAATCTGTGTTTCGTCCCATACTTGGTTGCACTAATCATTTTTTTCTGAGCGTGCCGCCTCTCAGAGGGGAGCTGTGGGAGGCTAATCTTTCTTCCTTTGGCCTTTCTGTCTGAGGTCAAGAGAGGGAGGATATCGTCAATGAGCACTAATTCGCAAATGAGGGTTAGAGGTAGAAATCATTCAATGTCTCCCACAAGGCAGAGAAATGCGGTACTAAAAAATAGAAGGGGTCAATAATTTAGTCATTTGAAGCAACGGTGTGATCATATCAGCACTGTGGAAACTTGTGTCAAAGGAGTCTTTTAAAAAGTAAATTTATGATTTGCATACAAAACCAAACTGAATACATGTCAAGATTTTATTTAACTCATTAATTAATGAGAGAACCAGTAAGATGTCAAAAAATTTTAATGATTCTTCAAAGGGCTCCTACATGCGCAATGCTGAAATGAATTTGCTAACAGATGCAAAACTGGTCAATATTCAAGGGCAATAAAATATAATTTTTGGAATCATCTTAGAGGGACATCAATTACATTGCCAGCCATCTGAAAAAATTTATTTGCATCTCACTGAAGAGGGACCATTCACTTTACCATGAACATCAAACTTCTACATCACCCAGGAATCTTTGTGCCCATTTCTAAGTATTTCACAAGCTTTAAATCAGCCAAGTTGTGCTGAGGGCATCTCCCTTATTGGGTTACAGGCAGTCACCAAGCGCTCTAGCCACCCACTTCTTTCCCTTACCCAGTTCTTCTAATTCGTAAATCGTTGGCACCTGTGAATTGCCCTTAAATTCATGGTTTTCGGGATCTGACTTGACCTAATATACTCCATGATACCCAGACATGTTACGGTACACTGCACCGCTTCATCATATACAGAGATTGCATAGGATGTGCATAATTAACCTTACTGTCAAAATATTCAGGGACTTCTGAAAGAAATATATAACTGTCCTCTCTGCTTTAGTTGCTCAGTAAAAGCTCACAGTATTTTTTCAGTATGGAAATTGGTTGGAGTAATTGCATTTGAATCTGCCCCCAAAACAGACAGTTCTACACATGCTTTTAAAGCTTTGTTACAAATTCAGTTTTTGAAATAAAAATCTATATTTTTTTTTAATTTTTGCCCTAAAACTAGTATAATCTGGTGTCCCCTAGTCCACTCCTCTGGTTTTACATTTTCTATAATAACCGATTAAATATCCAAGCCCTGACCCCTAAACCATAGGAACGCCTGCACCCTTCCAGATATAATTAACAATTCCCCTGTTCTTCACCCCCTAAAACACCACAAACAGAAGGCTGTAGGATTTAACAGATTCCTCCCAAGGAATAAAGAGGAGATGACAACACAGCATAAAACAGCATCTTCTCATTCTTAAAGTTTATTTGGCTCTCTCCATTCATGGGAATCTCTCCCTGGCTGCTTTGCTCTGGAGATCTCATCCACTTGCTATGTTCCTGGCCCCTCCTTGCTACCTTCACTTATGGCCTTTTTTTCCATCTCTCTTCTCTCATCTCCCAGGGAACCTTAGTTCTGGGGATACCCACATGTACTGGGGATACCCACATGTGCTGGGGTATACCCACACATACCCCAAAAGAAGAACACTAAAATGTGTTCGAGCAGTCTCACCCTTTTCTATCAAGCCTCTTTTTGCAGCTGGGCAAAGTGGTGGTGGTCAGGTGACTTGAGTTTCATAAACTAAAAGAGCCATTGTCATGTTTTTCTAAATACCTCGGCCATCTGGCTTGGATTTCCATTCTTGTTGGCAAAAGTAGCAGCCAGAGCTTTGAAATTATAATTTACCTTAACACACTCCAGATCAAATTCTCAGTGCTCCAGCCACCACAGCAGTATAGAAGAGAAGGAAGCAATAGCAACATGTATGTGCTTCCCATTCCTGAGCAAACCAAGGGTGATGCCATTTTTTTCTTATCCCCATAATAGCGTATGCAGGGTACATAAATTGGACTCTAAATACTTTTAAAGTTTAGGGGCAAAATATAAGCTACTAATATGTAAATCAAACTCAACCATGCTATTAAATCACCAATTAGAGAAATATTTTCTTCCAAATATTTCTATGAGCTAAAATTACACACTGTAGAACTTCTAAGAGACAGATGATCACAGTAGCTCGTTTTGAAATGTATTATGTGTACTTCCAAAAAAGGAATTAAGATGGTTTAGATCAAGGACACATCTTCATCAAATGACACGTCATCAAGATCAATCATCAAAATCATTAAAACAAGGATGAAAGGACAAAAACAAAACAGTGACGGAAAATGGGAAGAGGGAAATCACTTTTGTTTATTCTTGTTACTATTGCAAAACTCTTTCAAGTACTGCAACTCTTTTGATTCTGATAGCCTCCCCTGGGGGAGGTAGGAGCCATGGCAATATTGCCCTTTACAAATAAAATAACTAAGGCATTCAGAGGCTAGATGATTTGCCCCAGTCCAGAGAGTCTGAAGTGGCAAGTCCAGGTTTGGAAATTATATCACCTGACTCCAAGACCAAAGTTCATTCATTTCCACCATGCCACCTCAAGATTACAAAAAAATAAAAATTTTGACCATTTTTTATTAAATTATAGTTAATTTACAATGCTGCATTAGTTTCATGTGTACAGCAAAGTGATTCAGTTTTATATATATATGTATGTATATATGCATATATATATTCTTTTCAGAAGTTTTTTCATTATAGGTTATTACAATATATTGAATATAGCTCTCTGTGCTATACAGTAGGTCTTTGTTGTTTATATGTTAACAAAAAAATAATTTTAATTTGTAATATAGGTAGGATTAACAACATACTTTTAGAGTTGTCTAGCAAATGCAATGCCTTTAATACTTGAAGACCCTTAGATTTCAAGTTAATTAGAAACTTGCAATAAAACTTCAGCATCCTAGAAAAATACCCCAGAACTATAAGACCTGCAGCTGACAGGAGCAAATGTTCCCATAATGACTATCTGTCCTCTCTGCACAGTCCCTGACTCCTCAAACCCCTGAACACCTCACTGCACTTCTACCCTAAACACTTGGTCTTGAATTGCCCTTCTATGCAGTTGTGGAATTTGAACCTACTTTACTCAAGGGACAATGAGTGTTACATCATCCCCTCCACTTAAATCACTGCAGCAGAAGAAATGTCGAGGCCACTGATTAAGCCCTCCAACCATTACTTTGATAACCTGGCTGCTAAATCCTTTTAACTGAGTTGAGCTTCAACATGGGAACCACCTTACTTCCAACTGGGCTATCATCCCAGACCATTTCCCTTTCTAAATTGCTGCTACCTTTTCCCCACATGCCTGCCTATACAGGACCAGCTGACACTAAACCTAGCTGAAATATGGGAAACATCCCACAGATAATGAATTTTACCCATATCACACGATAACTGTCAATCATAGCAGCTCCATTACCTTCATGCTGGCAACATGAAATAAATTAACACATTTGCTAGCTTTCTTTTAGTTTGTGTTCTTTGGACAGTTTGGGTTATTTTTATCAGTTATTCTTAACATATATATATATATAAATGAGAGACAGAGGAGAGAGAGAGTGAGAAGGAGAGGGAGAAGTGGGAGGAAGCACTTTCTCAATTTTTCTCATGGTGAGATCCACCTATGATTATGTTCTTGAAAAAATAATTTTTGCTGAATCATTTCAAGCTTGCTGTTGGAAAAAGAATCTATTCTAAAAGAAGCTAGTACTTAATGCTTTGGAAATGCCTCTTAGAATTTAAAAAGGAAAAGAAATTTTCGGAAGAATCAACTCTGTTTTAAAAAATATATTCTTTTCTAATGTCCCCAACTCAAAAAATTATAATAGAAAAATAAATTCAACTTTCACTTAAAGTCAACATGAAAAACTAACTATATATTTTTCAAACTTCTTTTAAATCTTTCAAAAATTATTGAATTCCATCCTCTCAATAAAAGTTGCTTTCATTGTCTTACCATAGTTCTTCAAACAACCAAGTCTCATAGATCTGAGACTAGGATTAGACACACTAGGAGAGAACAATTTTACATCAATTTTAAGATGAAGCATCTTGTGTGTCTTAACATACAGAAGCAAGAGTAATTTATTTCATGAAATCAAATATCGTCAGAAGTTATTACATGTAGACAGTGGTGTATCTGAACACACATCTGAACACCCAGTAAGGGTCCTCACCTGGGGTGCCTCGGCTTTCACATGTGACTACTTTCACAGCGAGAAAATGTTCAATTAAATAAGTACCTAAAAGAGTGAGATTTACGTATGTCAATTCACCAAAAATGTGCTTTTTAAATGAGATAAGTAGTTTGGGCTATTTCCTTTAGCAAACAAGAATGTGGTCCACTCCTTCTTTAAAATTTACCAAGGGGCAGTGTGTGTGTGTAGTATGGAGTAAGAGAAGAATAAGCAAAGGTAGAAACAGAAAGAAATAGCAATTCTACCAGAAAAGATAGCCCACATTTACTGGGTAAGATTCACCCCAAACGAAAGGGATGAATTATGGGAGTAGGTCACGTGCTAACAGCACACATTGTGCATGTATATCCCGTAACATGGCAGAGTACCCATTCCCCATAGACATGGATTCAAATAATCAGCCCTCTACCGACAGGCACTGATGCTTCTTTCCACCACCGCACGAGGGATCCAGGGCTCATCTGGGGTCCAACAGTTGCTCTCGGTGCATGACTGGGAAGTGTCTTCATCGGGTGTCTAATGTTAGGTCCCTAAATTACTTTACTAGACAGGCTGCAAATTAGATGACCTGGGTCAAGTATCGCAAAGTTCCTGCTCACATGAAGAGCGACCACACACTAAAATGGGTCTTCTTAGACCCTGTTCAGCTCCTGGGCACTCACGCGAGCCCATCCTTGACTGTGGCCTCTGCCTCAGCCCACTCAGTACCTCGCCGTCGTTCTCCCAGCCCTGGGCCACAGGCGTTCAGCTTCCTTCTCCCTTCTTCTCCCACATTGACAGCTTCCCATCTGTACTCTCGCTAACCAGCCACAAAAAAGTCTTCTTCTCTCATTTCCTTTCATAATAGCTTGAATGATTATTCAGGAAGAGCTTCCATAAAATAAGACTGCAATCCCAGCAACCGTGGATGGTGGGGGAGGGACACAAGGAGGTGAGAGGAGGTGATTTGCATGGGTCTGTGGTCAGAAAACATAATTGTGGGATTTTTTTCCCCTAAAGCCCCTCTTCAACTTACAGAAAGACTCGTTCAGAAAGAAAAAAATTACTATTGCCATCAAACTACATCCAACATTCACATTTTGCTATAGAAACTAAGATTTCCCAAACATGAAGCAAACTCACAAGCAACAGTTGGATTCACATTTTGTGTCCACAACGTCAATACTTTTGCCCTTCATTGCAGCGACACGACAGAAATTAGTGAGGTGGCAGGAAAATACAGAGAGAAAATTGAAACAAAAGAAAGTTGCCACCTTATTGAACTACAGATGGTGCATCCGCACAAAAAGACTCCAAGGATTAAAAATCTACTGATGCAGGAAAGCAATGGAAGAGAACAGGGAGAGGAAGCAGGCAGAGCTCTCTGCGTGAGTGGAAGGAAGCAGCTTTTCTCTTTGAAAAGCAGATGAAGGTTAAGCCCTTGGGGAACTCTGACTGATGATTCTCTTTCATGAACCAGCACATCTTAAACACATTTCCCTTGAGAAGTGGCATCACCATTTCATTTCATGTTCAAGGTCACTAAAACGCTCCAAAAATAAGCTTGAAGCAGGAGCAAGAGGAAGAAAGCAAAAAAGCAGCTTTGACAACAAAATGATGATGCGAACAGGTACACTGCAGTGGCTCAAGGCTCTTATCCTGACAGGTCATTTAGCCCCTGTGGATGTGGCCTTTGTGTCTCTTTCTCCTCCTAATGACTCAGCCTATTTTCAGTGACTGCACATTCACTGGAAGAAAGATGACAGAGGACATGCACAGCAATCAGAGACATTAGTTTTGGAAGATCACATAATACTGATCCTAATACAAAAGGACACAATTCCAAAAAAAAAAAAAAACTGAGAGTCTGATGTTCCTTCAGGGTCCCTGTCAGAGGCCCTGAACAAGCAGAGTCATAGTGACCCTGAACTGCTTTGGGGAGTGCGGCAGAAATGGCCCCAGTATGTTAAATGCAACAGATCACCCGAGCCAGAAGTGGGGATACATTGGATGTTATTTACTTCTCAGTATTTAATTCAATACTACATCTTGTTCTTTCTTCCCCTGAGGCCTCACTGATAACTATCTTTACCCCTTTATTCCATTTCTGTGCAAGCTGAAGTTCCCTGATATCCTCCCTGCTGCTGCAACATCTCCCGACTGCAGTCCAGTCTGCATTCCATTGCCAGATCCAACTTCCTAAACCATCAGTTCTTACACAACTTGTTCCACTGATTATTCTTCTAGCTGTTTAACTGCCCCTTTCCTCCAGTTCTTTCCCACTAATAGGAAACATGCCTTTATTCTCCTAACAACAACAACAATCAGAATAACAGTCTATTCTCTTAAGCATATTGTCCTCTGCAACTACCACTGTCCTTACTTCTTTTCCTTCACCATCATATATTTGGAAAACACAGTTTTCATTCATCATCTTCATGTCCTCAACTCCCTTTTACTCCTCAACCCACTGCATGCTGGCTTCTACTCCCCTGCCCCTGCTCCACTGAGGCTCTGCCTACAAAAACCATCCACATCCTTCTACTTGTCAAAACCAGGAGCAGAGATCCTGTCCTTCCTCCTTGGAATCTTAGTGCAACTTTTAACACTGATAAGCAAGCACTCCTGGAAACTCTCTCCTGTTAGGTTTTGAGCTCATGCTCCTGACTCATCCTTTCCATTTTTAAACCTCTATCTTCTGCCTTCTCTCTTCTCTCTCACACATTAGTGTTCACCAGGTTCCATCCTGGGTGATTCTCTCATCTTTCCGTCCCCAGTGCCCGACTCAATACCACCCCTAGCACATAGCATTCCCTTAATAAATGCAAGTTATTGACTTACAGACTTTTCTGATCAATTGTGTCATTTATCTCTTCCAAAGCTCCCCACAGTGTGCAGTGTAAAGTTCAACTTCCTCAGCCTGGAATTAAAAGCTCTCCACTATCTGTTCCTCTCTTCCTGTCACTCCTCCTCGTTTCTCTAACACAAAACCTCCCCCAGGAATCCCACCACACTCCCCACTATCCAAGTCTGGACTCTGAGACTTTGCTCAAGTAGTTTCTCTGTCCTGATGTACGCTTGCCCTTTACCCTGTTATGCCTGTGGCAATCACGGTCATCCTCTAGGATCAGGTTCCAGTTCTCTCTCTTCTCAAAGGTAGGCTCGACCACCCAAAAGAACAACATCTTGCCCTCCTCACACTTTCCATCGATGTCTTCGCTATAACTCATCTGAGTGTCTACGTTCATGGTTGTTCCCCTATTTGGGGAGGACATGAAAGGGGTAGAAGAGTGTACATGTATACAGCGAGGATGGTGTTGGGGGTGAGAAGGAGTGTACGTGTGTGCATACACGTGGGCCTGTGTGAGGTTCCCCAGAATGTAGACAGTGTACTCATTACCTGCTTGTGGACACCCCTACTGTCAGATACGGCAACAGATATCTACTTGGGGCTCAGTAAATAGTTGATGGAAACTGATCTTAAACTGCTCATCTTTATGTGCTCCATCCTAAAGGATCCCATGGTTATGGACTAAATGATTGTATATCCCCCTCCCAAATCCATATGTTGAATCCTAACGCCCAGTGTTATGGTATTAGGGTGGGCCTTTGGGACATAACTAGGTCATGAAGGTGGAGCCACCATGAGTAGGATTAATGCCCTTATAAGAAGAGACACAAGAAAGCTTTCTTCCCCTCCCACTTCTCTCCACCAGACCAGACTACAAGAAACAGGCAGTCTGCAACCCGGAAGAGAGCCCTCCCCAGAACCAGACCATGTGGGCACGCTAATCTCAGACTTCTGGTTTCCAGAGCTGTGAGAAATAAATTTCTGTTGTTTTTAAGCCACCGGTCTGTGGCATTTTGCTATAGCAGCCTAAACTCATTAAGATACCAGGAAGCACTATCTATTCTCCAAAACAAAACTCTCGTGTGGTCTGTGTGGCATGAGGTTCCCTGAGGCAGGGGGAAAGGAAATCAACCAATGACCTCCTCCCAAAAAATAACCGAGGGTCCATCAACAGATGAATGGATAAACAAAATGTGATAGATACATACAATGGAATGTTATTCAGCCATAAAAAGAAATTAAATTTTGATATATGCTAGAATATGAATGGGCCTCGAAAACATTACACTTAGTGAAACAAGCCAGGTTCATAGAGTCAAAATTCATAGAGTCAAAAAGTAAAATACAAGTTACCAAGGGCTGGAGGGAGGGGAAAGGAGGAGTTATTGTTTAATGGGTACATATTTTTTGTTGAGGATGATGAAAAAGTTTTGGTTATCAGATGGTTACACAACGTTGTAAATGTATTCAATGCCATGAAATTGTGTACTTACAAACAGGTAAAACAACTATTTTGTATATTTTACTATAAGTTTAAAAAAAAAAAAGGTAAGCCAGTCCCTCTGATGAGCAAACTGTGGAGAAAGCAAGAAGTACCATTGGCCTTGCCTGGCAGTCCACCTCACATCCTTCCTCAGGACGGTGTTCTCACAGCTAAGGGGCAAAAAGTCTCACACTATCTCACAGTGTGTCAGCACTTCCTTTGGCACCTCCATCAGTAGGCAATGCCTCCCCAAAACAAAACATACCAGACATTCAAAACACACTGGAGCATCTTAGCCGCTAAGCTTCTCTGCAGGGAAAAAAAGAGGCTTTAGTTGCCAGAAGACTCTTTCCTCCTCTCTTTAGTGGTATGCAATATTGAACAAGAATCTTTCCCTCTCGGAGCCTATCTGTGGTAAAGTGGGAGTAATAACACCTACCTTGCAGGGCTATTGTGCTCTTTTGTAGCTCAACAGATGCATGACACGTAAAATGCTTGTAATGGTGTCTGGCACGAAGCAGACCCTCAACAATGGTCGCTGTTATTATTATCATCAGTTTAACAGCTTTATTTTCCTATCATTACATCTTCCAGAAATGGAGTTCAGAAAGTTATCCTTTTAAACATCATTAGGAAAATTGACACTTGTTCTCATTATGAAATCCCCAAGAATAAGAAATTGTAAATTTGTCAGAGATTTGACAGTAGTACATCAAATAGAACATATTGCAAACTCCTGACTGGCTTTGGCAGTCCTAGAGAGTGACAAAAGAAAGGGCCTGGAAAGAAAAGACTCAGGACTGTTGAGTAATAAACTGACAAATCAGGAAATAGCATTTGTTAGGCACTTGAGACTCAGCTCTCAAATGATGATACGAGCCCTTCCTGTAAGAAAGGACTGTCTCAGTCCTTCACACTTATTCCCTGGCCCAGGTGTGTGTGTGACACAACTTCAGACAGACATAATGGTGGAAACTAGAGGTAAGAGAACTATTAGTCAGCAGGCCCAATGCAATATTTAAGAAAAGATAAGTGGGGGGACTTCCCTGGTGGTGCAGTGGTTAAGACTCCACACTCCCAGTGCAGGGGGCCCAGTTTCAATCCCTGGTCAGGGAACTAGATCCCACATGTATGCCACAACTGAGAGTTTACATGCCGCAACTAAGGAGAACATGTGCTGTAACTAAGGAGCCTGTGAGACACAACTAAGGAGCAAGAGAGCTGCAACTAAGAAGCCCACAAGCCACAACTAAGGAGCATGCCTGCTGCAACTAAGACCCGGCGCAACCAAGTAAATAAATTATTTTAAAAAAAGAAAAAGTAAGCGGATTTTTTAATGAAAAAGGTAAAGTGGGAAGAGTAGATCCTGCTCCATGCTGAGCACTCACAGAGAAAAGGAGAGTGAAACACACACGGTAGCAAACCAGAAGAGTCCATCATAAGGTTTTGGGGGTAGGGAGCCCAGAATATTTTTCATCTTTGGGAGGAAAGGGCTCGTGGACCTTCCCATACCCCTCTTCTCTGCACACTTCACCCACACAGCTATGTAACCACACCTCAAGACAACTGCTGACTAATCGGAAAACAAGAACCTTAGGGAAACAGTGGTAAACCACTTAGCCTGTGCAGGAATGGTGAAAAAAAAAATCATTTATGAAGTCTCCATGGAACACTGAAGAGGAAAAGTTATTAGGCAGAAAAAAAAAAACCACTTTCCCCATAAAAGAAAGGAACAAAGCTATCCTTTCTTGTGTCTTTTGCTCACTCTAATGTCCATATGGAATTGCCACATGGAAATGGCCACACGCCATCAATTGTATAAACGCATCTGGAAGGTTCTGGGTGGATCATTCCAGCAACTTAAACGCTCTCTACACTTACAACATATTTGAAGATATTTGAGGATAGAATGAGACAGAAAGGGGTAATCAAATTTTTTAAAGCATTTGGCTGCATACACATTCATTATATTTTTGATTACACATTTTCATTATGTTTTTTGTTATCTTTGATAATATTTTACAAAATATTTAAAACATATTTGGTAATACAGCAACTTTCATATAACCAATGATGGAAACAGGGATAAGACGTAAGAAGGGACACTGAATATATTTTAGGTTTATCAATATTATTTCTATAATGTATTATATATTCACAAAAGCATACATATACACATACATGTACATATAATGTGTACAAATACACATACATATTCTATAAACGTACAGAAGGTAATCTTTATCAGAGATCCCCTATAAGCCAAGCATTTCTAAATTCTTTAAATGCATTAACTGATTTAATCCTCATAATTTTCGTCCATGTTAGCATCCATATTTACACAGACAGGGAAACTGAAACAAAAGAAGTTTAGTAAGTGTGCGACGTCTCCTGCAGAACCTATTCAGAAGAGAAGCAGTTAGACTCCAGAATCCATATTCTTAACCAGCAGGAAAAACAGATACATACAAATGCACATTTATCCAACAGGTTTAGCACTTCAACCTGAGTATTTTCCCAACTAGATTAAGAACTGAGCAGACCTCTTATTATTCACTGAACACACTGAAACAATTGCAATAGTTGTTCAAACAACTGAAAAAAAAATATTCCAAACTGCAACTAGTTTGGAAAATCTGGAGCAAGCTAATCCACTGAGGTTTGAACATATTGTGTTAGAGATTTTTTTTTCCTCTTGTCTTTAATGCTGTTTGGAGTTTTCATGAGCTGTGAAGACTCAAGGGAACAAGTCAAAGTATCCTTGCAGAAATTCTGAACACCAGTAAAACTAGCTGTCAAGCATAAATCAGTGTCTAGCTATTTTCCAACCTATTTATAAGAGCATAGCTGTGGAATACATCTAAAATACAAATCTGAGCCCATTTACCTGAAGATGGTACAGATATTTCAGATATTCACATTTATCTGAAAAGGTTTTAGCAATAACCTTTTCAAACAAACAAATGCTGTCTGTCAAAAGCAAAGTAATTGCATTGTGTCAAAATGTTGGGGGTGGAGTATTTAAGTTACCCCTGTAGCTGGTATGATAAATAGTGGAATTTCCCCTGATGTCAGCTTCATTGCAGCTACCCTGGGGCTTAAGACTAGCACCAGCCCAGATCTGGTTTTCATTGAAAGAAGAAATGTGTCACAACCAGACACTGTTTCTGGATTTCCAATGAATACTCTCAGAGGTTCTAATATTTCATGCTCAAGATGAATTCAGTCTCCGAGACTTAGCCTAGCATATGTTCCATGTCATATTCTGAATCAACTTTCTTTTCAGAGGCATTAGCTTATTGTCCTGGAAATTAGACAGATGCCACATGTTTCCAATGCCAATTTATATATTCATTCTCAACAACTGCACATTAGTTTTATTAAACAAAATCAACCAGGAAAAATCAATACAAGAAGAATTTTCAGCCTCTTTCATGCTCAAAACTTATAGAAAAGTACGTACATTCCAGAACCATATGAGGTTCTAAGCAAATGCAGATGTCACTTATTGGTATTGTTTCATTTGACAACAATTGTTTGATCACAAATTCATTGTCATATATGTTCAGCCGGAAAACTCCAGGCATTTTTTCCAACTCCAGGCTTTTTGTTTAATTATAGCCAACAAAATGATGCATATAGAAAAGTCTGATCTCTATTACAATTCATAATTCTTACACAGAAATTTGGGTTAATCTAAAATAGAAACAGATCTCTGAACAGCTTTTAAGGAAAAAATGCCATACTGTATTCTAATTTCTACATATTAAAAAATTCTGTGTATTCTCTACCAGAAAGAAACCGTAGGGAATTCCCTGGCAGTCCAGTGATTAGGACTCGGCGTCACTCTCACTGCCAGGGACCCAGGTTCGATCCCTGGTCAGGGAACCAAGATCCCACGGGCCGAGCAGCAGGACCGAAAAAAGAAAGAAAAAGAAAAAAAAGAAAGAAAGAAACCATAACATTTAAGAACAGCAGTGCTACATGTCCTGTTCAATCATTGAAGCTAAACAAAGTCTGACTTTCAAGCAATAAAAGATGACCTCATTTTACATATATATAACATAAGAAATTAAGTGGACAATAGTCTTCTTTTTAAAAGGCTATCCACATCAATTGGTAAAGATGACCACTAATTTTAGCATCAAGCTATAGTTCAAAGCTGGAAAAAATCCATTATTTTCTGTTATAAGCAAAATCAAAGAAAGGTCAAGAGACTACTATTGAATACTTTATGCTGTGAGTTATGGACTTATATTTCTGAAAATTTTCAAAACCCACTTTGAAGAAAGGAGTTAAGTACAATTTGTAAGCTTTTGGGTACTCTGGCTTTATGCAAACTGTGTGCATAAAGTCTGGACAGTTCAGCACAAATCTATCTGTAATTAGTATTGTCAACTACCATCTACTTGAGTCATTCCATCTAGCATATGGGGTACTTTGTACATTGCTTCTAATCTTAACAGCAACATTTTCAGATTAAGAAACTAAGGCAAAGAATTTTAAACACTTGCCCCAGAGCCACATGATGCTGAGGAATGTTGGCAGTCCCAGAACCTAGATCTTTCTGGCCATGAATCTGACCTCTTCCTTCTAAATCATATTCCTCCCAAAGTTTCACCAACAGTGGCCATCCTAATTCAAGTCACTCCATAGAGCTTACATCTATACTTTCAAAAGCCACAAAAAGGTGTGCTGAAATTATATTACAGCTAATCTATAATTCCTAGCGACAATAACAGTCATTAAAACAAACACGTAACTTCAAAGAACTATGGAACACAAAGCAAAGTATTATCCTAATGACTTTCCCATACCACTATAACCAAGTACCATATTAAAATTACAACTATTCTAGTGAAAATTTCATTTACTTTGGATTCTTTCTCTTAGTTTAATCAGGAATTTTGAGGAAGAGGAAAACTATATGAAAGAGAGGTGATATGTTTTCTAAAAATGATGGAAGTTGTCCTCTATTAATACAGTCAGCATACCAATCACTCAACTCACTTAAATGATGTGTCATTTAAAAATGCACATGCCTTGGAAGGCAGAAAAATACATTTAGCAGATCTATGCAGCAATGTGAAGCATCTGTATATGTTTAGAAAGATGAGGGTATATAGATATATTCATAAGGTAATTTTATAAAATATATGATTGAAAATTTTAATAATGGAAAGTTTTTAATATTAATGCTCACTTTATTCAATATCTGCCTTCTGGGAAGTGTGAGTTATTGACCATTTTTTGTAAAATATATACATGGTTTATGTGGTGTTACTTTGAGATGTTATAAAATTTTTCCCTAATTATGACAATTTCATTATTTTTCATTGTATATTCTTCCTGCATGATTTTATTTCAAATGGTTAATGGTTCATCCATGATGTCTTTTTAAGAAAATGTATCAGCAGACCTGGATTAATTACAAAGCTATCTTCTACCACCTGTTCCTTTCAGAGTATTTTTTTCTAGGACTTGTATAAAGCTGCCTCCTCATCAAAATAACACACTTTGAATAAATTTAGGATTGTGCTTACAGAGGCAATTTATGCAATCATTCACCAAATGGAGAATGTTTTCAATGACTTGGAAAACCAAAATGAACAATGCATTCCTAAACATGGTGCTTGTGCTGAAGTCTAGATATTTGAATTGGGTACTGTCTGCATGAGATGTTTATAGTCTGCTTCTATGATGCACAAGTTATCAAATTTTAAAATAGCATAAGGAATTTATAAACACCCTGTATGTGAATATAAAACCCCCACTGAACACTTCACTTCAGAGGACCTCACTCATAGGATGGAAACCAGAGGTTTCAATCTCACGGCTGTAATGTTGCCCATGAAAGCAGGTCCTCCTCCAAGGAGACATATGGCTGCAGAGTACGGCTGATAGGCTTGCTCTTTAGAGGTGAACAAACTGCTTGATAAGTAGAAACTAGCTTTATATTATTATGTTGTCATGGGTTTTATATTTGTTCGAACCTTTTCTTATTAGCTTTTCTTTTTTTGCTCTCACCACTCTTTTTTTAATTGAAATAAAATTGACATATAGTACTGTTTGAGCTTAAAGTATACAACATGTTGATTTGATACACTTATATACTGCAATATGATTACCATTGGAGCCTTAGCTAACACCTCCATTGCAACTGCAACACATAATTATCACTTTTTTTTTTTTTTTGGCAAGAACATTTACAATCCGGTCTCTTAGCAACTTTGAATTATATAATACAGTATTGTTAACTACAATCACAATGCTATGCATTAACTCCCCAGAACTTATTCATCTTCTAAATGTAAGTTTGAATCCTTTGACCAACACTTTCTTATTACTTTTTAAAATAACAACATATTCTTGTAATTTGTGCTAGGAGTTGACACTATCTGTGTGGACATTTGGGAGGCTATTAAAATATGAAAGGATTCAGAATGAGAAAAACTTAGATCTTCACTCTATATAGATCTAACTCTAAGCCTTTTGGGTAGGAAGTCACATAAATTATACAGGAAATTATAAATATTTTCTTAAGAAACATCCTACATAATTAAGTAAAGTTAGTTCATATTTTCTTTTCTTTCCTAAATGCATTTAGGAAATCTCATTTGAACATGGGTTTTGAATAGAGTTTAGTCCACATAAAAGGGTTAAAATTAGGAAGACAGAATTATAGCCAGTTACTATAAATAATTAAATGTATAGTTTTTTTTTTTTTTAACTCCAAGTGTTGTGGACTATTCTAGTCACTTTACACTTATTATTTTATTTAATACAGACCTATCCCTAAAAGGTAACATTCTTATCTCCATTTTACTTTTGAAGAAACTGAGTCTTAATGCAATGAAATGACTTTCCTAGAAGCAAAGCAGCTCCTTAAGAGCTTAAGAGCTTAATGGCGCGGGAAGGGTTAGGGAGGAATAAATTGGGAGATTGGGACTGCCATTACTAATAAGAAAAAAATATCAAATT